>NW_027077466.1:0-240303 GCF_963924675.1 Phocoena phocoena
GACTCCTTGACTGAAAGAGAACTGCAGTGTCAATAGGCACCGTGCTGAAGACTGGCTCCAGGAGGAGATTCCGGACAGCACTCCCACAGAAGCGAAAGGTAGGCTGTGGGCCCAGCCTGAGGAACAGTACGTTTTGCAAACTTAAGACAGCTAAGCATGAGCCAGAGAGCCTTGGTCACTGAGGCCTACCTAATGCACTGGCATACTTATCCTGTAGATCGACTGCAGAGGTCCCTGTGCCCAAAAGTGCCTCCGTGGAAGGGCCCTGTTCCTCCCGTGTGTTTCCTTGAGGCAATCAGGAACCACTGAGGATAACTACGTGAGCTCAGGTTTGAAACTGGGCGACCCTGGGCAAACCTTATTCCCCTCCGTGGTCGACGAGACCGTTGCGGGTCATAAGCTGCCTGAAGCACAGTCCTCGCGCCCACCTTCTCTTTGCTGTCTGAAGGCCTCACATAAGAAGTCTGAGTTTACTCGTGACGGAAGCAGTCTGAGTGTACTCGTGTGAGGCCTGCTGCTCTCAGTTCCCGGCTGGGAGCTTCAGCAGGAGCACTCTGGAGCTCGCCGACAAAAGAATTGTGAGCCCCCCACCCCCCCCGGCCTCAATTATAAGTCCAGATTTCCCCCGTTAGGAACACCTCGGAGTGCCATAGGAGCGAAGAAACATGCGTTAACGGAATGCTTCAGCAGTGTAAGGGATTCATTTCACGCGACACCGTGCACTCACGTTCGTTGTAACAACGGTCAAAGGGCACTGTATGCCTTCCAACTCCTCTGTTGTGTTTGAGCCACAGGAAGTAAATGCATTCGTTAGAATAAGCTCCATGCACGTGCCACGATGATGGCGAAGCGCTTCCCTGTTGAGAGCTTGAGAGCTCTCGTCTGTACGGCTCTCCAACGGCCTCAAGGTCCGCAGTTCTAAACAGCCTTACATTCCATGCTGCTGTGTCCGCAAGGAGGAATTTGGGCTCCTCTGTGAAACACCAATGTGCGTCACAAATGTAACCAGGGAGCTCCCCCAGGACGTCTGCGTACGCAGTCGGTTCCCAGATGTTTACATCCAGCGGGAGAAAGAGAAAAAGGACAGCTTTCCCAGGGACAATTCTGGACCTTTGGGACCATCCAGAATCACCATAGCCTAAACTTTGCACGGCCTGGGGACCACTCTTTCGCATGTCCAGCGATCCCCACTTCGAACCCTTTCTCAGCAGAGGCAGGCACTCTCTCAGTTGTACTAGATACCTCCGCAGAAGCTTCAGAGAAACGTGCTGCGTCATTCAGCTTGAAAGTGGGACGCGGATGGGAGAGTACACTTTCTCCCCGTTTGGAGGTGCCTTGCGCTTGGCTTCTAAGCTACCTGAAGAGCAATAGCGGCCCGACGTCTCTTCACGGCAGGATTGTCGTTGTGGGCCAAGGCTGCGTGTTCTCTAAAGCGAAAATTGTGCTGGCAATACTTTTCTAGAAACTTTTCTCACTGCACCACATGTTCAGCACTGGCCAAACGAAAGGGGACCTCAGGCCTGAAGGTAAGTTCCACTACTTCACATCGGGGGAGTGGGGTGTACAGTGGTTTCCATGAGGCCATACTGCACCTCAGAGGGCCTTAATTCTTCGATGCTCCTGGGGGCACACAGGATAGGAGATCGTTCACCTCTTTCGCATGATGACTTCTCTCCGTGCCGGAACGGCGGATCCTGGCTTCTGAGGAAACGTAGCCTTAAACGGGCCCCTGGAGAAAGCTCTTCACATTCATAGCCAGGGCAACGTACTGCTCTCTGGGTTGCCTACGTTGAGTGCTCCAGTCGTCAAAGAGCCTCGCAAAAGCAGCGCCGGGCAGACCCTCCCTGCCAGTCGAACGGCCCCCTTGAGTGAAAGAGAACTGCGGTGCCAATAGACACCGTGCTGACGACTGGCTCCAGGAGGAGATTCGGGACAGCACTCTCACAGAAGCGAAAGATAGGCTGTGGGCCCAGCTTGAGGAACAGTACGTTTTGCACACTTAACACCGCTAAGCATGAGCCAGAGAACCTTGGTCACTGAGGCCTACCTAAGGTACTGGCATACTTAACCCAGTAGATCCCATGCAGAGGTCCCCGTGCCCGAAAGTGCCTCCACGGAAAAGCCCTGTTCCTCCCGTGTGTTTCCTTGAGGCAATCAGGAACCACTGAGGATAACTACGTGAGCTCAGGTTTGAAACTGGGCGACCCTGGGCAAACCTTATTCCCCTCCGTGGTCGACGAGACCGTTGCGGGTCATAAGCTGCCTGAAGCACAGTCCTCGCGCCCACCTTCTCTTTGCTCTCTGAAGGCCTCACATGAGAAGTCTGAGTTTACTCGTGACGGAAGCAGTCTGAGTGTACTCGTGTGAGGCCTGCTGCTCTCAGTTCCCGGCTGGGAGCATCAGCAGGAGCACTCTGGAGTCGCCGACAAAAGAATTGTGAGCCCCCCCCCCACCGGCCTCAATTATAAGTCCAGATTTCCCCCGTTAGGAACACCTCGGAGTGCCATAGGAGCGAAGAAACATGCGTTAACGGAATGTTTCAGCAGTGTAAGGGATTCATTTCACGCGACACCGTGCACTCACGTTCGTTGTAACAACGGTCAAAGGGCACTGTATGCCTTCCAACTCCTCTGTTGTGTTTGAGCCACAGGAAATAAATGCATTCGTTAGAATAAGCTCCATGCACGTGCCACGATGATGGCGAAGCGCTTCCCTGTTCCCTTGAGAGCTCTCGTCTGTACGGCTCTCCAACGGCCTCAAGGTCCGCAGTTCTAAACAGCCTTACATTCCATGCTGCTGTGTCCGCAAGGAGGAATTTGGGCTCCTCTGTGAAACACCAATGTGCGTCACAAATGTAACCAGGGAGCTCCCCCAGGACGTCTGCGTACGCAGTCGGTTCCCAGATGTTTACATCCAGCGGGAGAAAGAGAAAAAGGACAGCTTTCCCAGGGACAATTCTGGACCTTTGGGACCATCCAGAATCACCATAGCCTAAACTTTGCACGGCCTGGGGAACACTCTTTCGCATGTCCAGCGATCCCCACTTCAAACCCTTTCTCAGCAGAGGCAGGCACTCTCTCAGTTGTACTAGATACCTCCGCAGAAGCTTCAGAGAAACGTGCTGCGTCATTCAGCTTGAAAGTGGGACGCGGATGGGAGAGTACACTTTCTCCCCGTTTGGAGGTGCCTTGCGCTTGGCTTCTAAGCTACCTGAAGAGCAATAGCGGCCCGACGTCTCTTCACGGCAGGATTGTCGTTGTGGGCCAAGGCTGCGTGTTCTCTAAAGCGAAAATTGTGCTGGCAATACTTTTCTAGAAACTTTTCTCACTGCACCACATGTTCAGCACTGGCCAAACGAAAGGGGACCTCAGGCCTGAAGGTAAGTTCCACTACTTCACATCGGGGGAGTGGGGTGTACAGTGGTTTCCATGAGGCCATACTGCACCTCAGAGGGCCTTAATTCTTCGATGCTCCTGGGGGCACACAGGATAGGAGATCGTTCACCTCTTTCGCATGATGACTTCTCTCCGTGCCGGAACGGCGGATCCTGGCTTCTGAGGAAACGTAGCCTTAAACGGGCCCCTGGAGAAAGCTCTTCACATTCATAGCCAGGGCAACGTACTGCTCTCTGGGTTGCCTACGTTGAGTGCTCCAGTCGTCAAAGAGCCTCGCAAAAGCAGCGCCGGGCAGACCCTCCCTGCCAGTCGAACGGCCCCCTTGAGTGAAAGAGAACTGCGGTGCCAATAGACACCGTGCTGACGACTGGCTCCAGGAGGAGATTCGGGACAGCACTCTCACAGAAGCGAAAGATAGGCTGTGGGCCCAGCTTGAAGAACAGTACGTTTTGCACACTTAACCCAGCTAGGCGTGAGCCAGAGAACCTTGGTCACTGAGGCCTACTTAAGGTACTGGCATACTTAACCCAGTAGATCCCATGCAGAGGTCCCCGTGCCCGAAAGTGCCTCCACGGAAAAGCCCTGTTCCTCCCGTGTGTTTCCTTGAGGCAATCAGGAACCACTGAGGATAACTACGTGAGCTCAGGTTTGAAACTGGGCGACCCTGGGCAAACCTTATTCCCCTCCGTGGTCGACGAGACCGTTGCGGGTCATAAGCTGCCTGAAGCACAGTCCTCGCGCCCACCTTCTCTTTGCTGTCTGAAGGCCTCACATGAGAAGTCTGAGTTTACTCGTGACGGAAGCAGTCTGAGTGTACTCGTGTGAGGCCTGCTGCTCTCAGTTCCCGGCTGGGAGCTTCAGCAGGAGCACTCTGGAGCTCGCCGACAAAAGAATTGTGAGCCCCCCACCCCCCCCGGCCTCAATTATAAGTCCAGATTTCCCCCGTTAGGAACACCTCGGAGTGCCATAGGAGCGAAGAAACATGCGTTAACGGAATGCTTCAGCAGTGTAAGGGATTCATTTCACGCGACACCGTGCACTCACGTTCGTTGTAACAACGGTCAAAGGGCACTGTATGCCTTCCAACTCCTCTGTTGTGTTTGAGCCACAGGAAGTAAATGCATTCGTTAGAATAAGCTCCATGCACGTGCCACGATGATGGCGAAGCGCTTCCCTGTTGAGAGCTTGAGAGCTCTCGTCTGTACGGCTCTCCAACGGCCTCAAGGTCCGCAGTTCTAAACAGCCTTACATTCCATGCTGCTGTGTCCGCAAGGAGGAATTTGGGCTCCTCTGTGAAACACCAATGTGCGTCACAAATGTAACCAGGGAGCTCCCCCAGGACGTCTGCGTACGCAGTCGGATCCCAGATGTTTACATCCAGCGGGAGAAAGAGAAAAAGGACAGCTTTCCCAGGGACAATTCTGGACCTTTGGGACCATCCAGAATCACCATAGCCTAAACTTTGCACGGCCTGGGGAACACTCTTTCGCATGTCCAGCGATCCCCACTTCGAACCCTTTCTCAGCAGAGGCAGGCACTCTCTCAGTTGTACTAGATACCTCCGCAGAAGCTTCAGAGAAACGTGCTGCGTCATTCAGCTTGAAAGTGGGACGCGGATGGGAGAGTACACTTTCTCCCCGTTTGGAGGTGCCTTGCGCTTGGCTTCTAAGCTACCTGAAGAGCAATAGCGGCCCGACGTCTCTTCACGGCAGGATTGTCGTTGTGGGCCAAGGCTGCGTGTTCTCTAAAGCGAAAATTGTGCTGGCAATACTTTTCTAGAAACTTTTCTCACTGCACCACATGTTCAGCACTGGCCAAACGAAAGGGGACCTCAGGCCTGAAGGTAAGTTCCACTACTTCACATCGGGGGAGTGGGGTGTACAGTGGTTTCCATGAGGCCATACTGCACCTCAGAGGGCCTTAATTCTTCGATGCTCCTGGGGGCACACAGGATAGGAGATCGTTCACCTCTTTCGCATGATGACTTCTCTCCGTGCCGGAACGGCGGATCCTGGCTTCTGAGGAAACGTAGCCTTAAACGGGCCCCTGGAGAAAGCTCTTCACATTCATAGCCAGGGCAACGTACTGCTCTCTGGGTTGCCTACGTTGAGTGCTCCAGTCGTCAAAGAGCCTCGCAAAAGCAGCGCCGGGCAGACCCTCCCTGCCAGTCGAACGGCCCCCTTGAGTGAAAGAGAACTGCGGTGCCAATAGACACCGTGCTGACGACTGGCTCCAGGAGGAGATTCGGGACAGCACTCTCACAGAAGCGAAAGATAGGCTGTGGGCCCAGCTTGAGGAACAGTACGTTTTGCACACTTAACCCAGCTAGGCGTGAGCCAGAGAACCTTGGTCACTGAGGCCTACTTAAGGTACTGGCATACTTAACCCAGTAGATCCCATGCAGAGGTCCCCGTGCCCGAAAGTGCCTCCACGGAAAAGCCCTGTTCCTCCCGTGTGTTTCCTTGAGGCAATCAGGAACCACTGAGGATAACTACGTGAGCTCAGGTTTGAAACTGGGCGACCCTGGGCAAACCTTATTCCCCTCCGTGGTCGACGAGACCGTTGCGGGTCATAAGCTGCCTGAAGCACAGTCCTCGCGCCCACCTTCTCTTTGCTCTCTGAAGGCCTCACATGAGAAGTCTGAGTTTACTCGTGACGGAAGCAGTCTGAGTGTACTCGTGTGAGGCCTGCTGCTCTCAGTTCCCGGCTGGGAGCTTCAGCAGGAGCACTCTAGAGCTCGCCGACAAAAGAAATGTGAGTCCCCCCCGGGTCTCAAGTAAAAGTCCAGATTTCCCCCGTTAGGAACACCTCGGAGTGCCATAGGAGCGAAGAAGCATGCGTTAAGGGAATGCTTCAACAGGGTAAGGGATTTATTTCACGAGACACAGTGCACTCACTCACGTTGGTTGCAACAATTGTCAAAGGGCACTGTACGCCTTCCAACTCCTCTGTTGTGTTTGAGCCACAGGAAGTAAAGGCATTCGTTTGGTTAAGCTCCATGCACGTGCAACGATAATGGTGAAGCGCTGCCCTGTTCGCTTGAAAGCTCTCGTTTGTAACGGCCTTTCAACGGCCTCAACGTACGCAGTTCTAAACCGCCTTACATTCCGTGCTGGTGTGCCCCCAAGGAGGAATTTGGGCTCTTTTGTGAAACACCAATGTGCGTCACAAATGAAGCCAGGGGGCTCCCCCAGGACGGCTGCGTACGGCAGTCGGTTCCCAGATGTTTACTTCCAGCCGGAGAAAGAAAAAAAGGACAGTTTTCCGAGGGACAATTCTGGATCTTCGGGACCATCCAGAATCACCAAAGCGTAAACTTTGAACGGCCTGGGGAACGCTCTTTCGCATGTCCAGGGACCCCCACGTCAAAATCTTTCTCAGCAGAGGCAGGCACTATGTCACTTGCACTAGATAGCTCGGCAGAACCTTCCGAGAAACATGCTGCGTCATTCAGCTTGAGAGTGGGACGCGGATGGGAGAGTACGCTTTCTCCCCGTTTGGAGGTGCCTTGCGCTTGGCTTCGAAGCTGCCTGAACAGCACTAGCGGCCCGACGTCTCTTCACGGCAGGAATGTCGTTGTGGGCCAAGGCTGCGTGTTCTCCAAAGCGAAAACTCTGCTGGCAATACCTTTCTAGGAACTCCTCCCACGGTTCAGCTCTGGCCAAACGAAAGGGGACCTCAGGCCTCAAGGTAAGTTCCAGTGTTTCACGTCGGAGGAGTTGGGCGTGCAGTGGTTTGCATGAGGCCATACTGCACCACGGAGTGCCTTAACTCTTCGAGGCTCCTGGGGGCACACAGGATAGGAGCTCGTTCAACAATTTCGCATGATGACTTCTCTCCGTGCCGGAACGGCGGATCCTGGCTCCTGAGGAAACGTAACCTAAACAGGCCCCTGGAGAAAGCTCTTCACAGTCATAGCCAGGGCAACGTACTGCTCTCTGGGTTGACTAGGTTGAGTGCCCCAGTCGTCCAAGAGCCTCACGAAAGAAGCGCTGGGCAGACTCTTTTTGACTGTCGAACGGACTCCTTGACTGAAAGAGAACTGCAGTGTCAATAGGCACCGTGCTGAAGACTGGCTCCAGGAGGAGATTCCGGACAGCACTCCCACAGAAGCGAAAGGTAGGCTGTGGGCCCAGCCTGAGGAACAGTACGTTTTGCAAACTTAAGACAGCTAAGCATGAGCCAGAGAGCCTTGGTCACTGAGGCCTACCTAATGCACTGGCATACTTATCCTGTAGATCGACTGCAGAGGTCCCTGTGCCCAAAAGTGCCTCCGTGGAAGGGCCCTGTTCCTCCCGTGTGTTTCCTTGAGGCAATCAGGAACCACTGAGGATAACTACGTGAGCTCAGGTTTGAAACTGGGCGACCCTGGGCAAACCTTATTCCCCTCCGTGGTCGACGAGACCGTTGCGGGTCATAAGCTGCCTGAAGCACAGTCCTCGCGCCCACCTTCTCTTTGCTGTCTGAAGGCCTCACATAAGAAGTCTGAGTTTACTCGTGACGGAAGCAGTCTGAGTGTACTCGTGTGAGGCCTGCTGCTCTCAGTTCCCGGCTGGGAGCTTCAGCAGGAGCACTCTGGAGCTCGCCGACAAAAGAATTGTGAGCCCCCCACCCCCCCCGGCCTCAATTATAAGTCCAGATTTCCCCCGTTAGGAACACCTCGGAGTGCCATAGGAGCGAAGAAACATGCGTTAACGGAATGCTTCAGCAGTGTAAGGGATTCATTTCACGCGACACCGTGCACTCACGTTCGTTGTAACAACGGTCAAAGGGCACTGTATGCCTTCCAACTCCTCTGTTGTGTTTGAGCCACAGGAAGTAAATGCATTCGTTAGAATAAGCTCCATGCACGTGCCACGATGATGGCGAAGCGCTTCCCTGTTGAGAGCTTGAGAGCTCTCGTCTGTACGGCTCTCCAACGGCCTCAAGGTCCGCAGTTCTAAACAGCCTTACATTCCATGCTGCTGTGTCCGCAAGGAGGAATTTGGGCTCCTCTGTGAAACACCAATGTGCGTCACAAATGTAACCAGGGAGCTCCCCCAGGACGTCTGCGTACGCAGTCGGTTCCCAGATGTTTACATCCAGCGGGAGAAAGAGAAAAAGGACAGCTTTCCCAGGGACAATTCTGGACCTTTGGGACCATCCAGAATCACCATAGCCTAAACTTTGCACGGCCTGGGGAACACTCTTTCGCATGTCCAGCGATCCCCACTTCGAACCCTTTCTCAGCAGAGGCAGGCACTCTCTCAGTTGTACTAGATACCTCCGCAGAAGCTTCAGAGAAACGTGCTGCGTCATTCAGCTTGAAAGTGGGACGCGGATGGGAGAGTACACTTTCTCCCCGTTTGGAGGTGCCTTGCGCTTGGCTTCTAAGCTACCTGAAGAGCAATAGCGGCCCGACGTCTCTTCACGGCAGGATTGTCGTTGTGGGCCAAGGCTGCGTGTTCTCTAAAGCGAAAATTGTGCTGGCAATACTTTTCTAGAAACTTTTCTCACTGCACCACATGTTCAGCACTGGCCAAACGAAAGGGGACCTCAGGCCTGAAGGTAAGTTCCACTACTTCACATCGGGGGAGTGGGGTGTACAGTGGTTTCCATGAGGCCATACTGCACCTCAGAGGGCCTTAATTCTTCGATGCTCCTGGGGGCACACAGGATAGGAGATCGTTCACCTCTTTCGCATGATGACTTCTCTCCGTGCCGGAACGGCGGATCCTGGCTTCTGAGGAAACGTAGCCTTAAACGGGCCCCTGGAGAAAGCTCTTCACATTCATAGCCAGGGCAACGTACTGCTCTCTGGGTTGCCTACGTTGAGTGCTCCAGTCGTCAAAGAGCCTCGCAAAAGCAGCGCCGGGCAGACCCTCCCTGCCAGTCGAACGGCCCCCTTGAGTGAAAGAGAACTGCGGTGCCAATAGACACCGTGCTGACGACTGGCTCCAGGAGGAGATTCGGGACAGCACTCTCACAGAAGCGAAAGATAGGCTGTGGGCCCAGCTTGAGGAACAGTACGTTTTGCACACTTAACACCGCTAAGCATGAGCCAGAGAACCTTGGTCACTGAGGCCTACCTAAGGTACTGGCATACTTAACCCAGTAGATCCCATGCAGAGGTCCCCGTGCCCGAAAGTGCCTCCACGGAAAAGCCCTGTTCCTCCCGTGTGTTTCCTTGAGGCAATCAGGAACCACTGAGGATAACTACGTGAGCTCAGGTTTGAAACTGGGCGACCCTGGGCAAACCTTATTCCCCTCCGTGGTCGACGAGACCGTTGCGGGTCATAAGCTGCCTGAAGCACAGTCCTCGCGCCCACCTTCTCTTTGCTCTCTGAAGGCCTCACATGAGAAGTCTGAGTTTACTCGTGACGGAAGCAGTCTGAGTGTACTCGTGTGAGGCCTGCTGCTCTCAGTTCCCGGCTGGGAGCATCAGCAGGAGCACTCTGGAGTCGCCGACAAAAGAATTGTGAGCCCCCCCCCCACCGGCCTCAATTATAAGTCCAGATTTCCCCCGTTAGGAACACCTCGGAGTGCCATAGGAGCGAAGAAACATGCGTTAACGGAATGTTTCAGCAGTGTAAGGGATTCATTTCACGCGACACCGTGCACTCACGTTCGTTGTAACAACGGTCAAAGGGCACTGTATGCCTTCCAACTCCTCTGTTGTGTTTGAGCCACAGGAAATAAATGCATTCGTTAGAATAAGCTCCATGCACGTGCCACGATGATGGCGAAGCGCTTCCCTGTTCCCTTGAGAGCTCTCGTCTGTACGGCTCTCCAACGGCCTCAAGGTCCGCAGTTCTAAACAGCCTTACATTCCATGCTGCTGTGTCCGCAAGGAGGAATTTGGGCTCCTCTGTGAAACACCAATGTGCGTCACAAATGTAACCAGGGAGCTCCCCCAGGACGTCTGCGTACGCAGTCGGTTCCCAGATGTTTACATCCAGCGGGAGAAAGAGAAAAAGGACAGCTTTCCCAGGGACAATTCTGGACCTTTGGGACCATCCAGAATCACCATAGCCTAAACTTTGCACGGCCTGGGGAACACTCTTTCGCATGTCCAGCGATCCCCACTTCAAACCCTTTCTCAGCAGAGGCAGGCACTCTCTCAGTTGTACTAGATACCTCCGCAGAAGCTTCAGAGAAACGTGCTGCGTCATTCAGCTTGAAAGTGGGACGCGGATGGGAGAGTACACTTTCTCCCCGTTTGGAGGTGCCTTGCGCTTGGCTTCTAAGCTACCTGAAGAGCAATAGCGGCCCGACGTCTCTTCACGGCAGGATTGTCGTTGTGGGCCAAGGCTGCGTGTTCTCTAAAGCGAAAATTGTGCTGGCAATACTTTTCTAGAAACTTTTCTCACTGCACCACATGTTCAGCACTGGCCAAACGAAAGGGGACCTCAGGCCTGAAGGTAAGTTCCACTACTTCACATCGGGGGAGTGGGGTGTACAGTGGTTTCCATGAGGCCATACTGCACCTCAGAGGGCCTTAATTCTTCGATGCTCCTGGGGGCACACAGGATAGGAGATCGTTCACCTCTTTCGCATGATGACTTCTCTCCGTGCCGGAACGGCGGATCCTGGCTTCTGAGGAAACGTAGCCTTAAACGGGCCCCTGGAGAAAGCTCTTCACATTCATAGCCAGGGCAACGTACTGCTCTCTGGGTTGCCTACGTTGAGTGCTCCAGTCGTCAAAGAGCCTCGCAAAAGCAGCGCCGGGCAGACCCTCCCTGCCAGTCGAACGGCCCCCTTGAGTGAAAGAGAACTGCGGTGCCAATAGACACCGTGCTGACGACTGGCTCCAGGAGGAGATTCGGGACAGCACTCTCACAGAAGCGAAAGATAGGCTGTGGGCCCAGCTTGAAGAACAGTACGTTTTGCACACTTAACCCAGCTAGGCGTGAGCCAGAGAACCTTGGTCACTGAGGCCTACTTAAGGTACTGGCATACTTAACCCAGTAGATCCCATGCAGAGGTCCCCGTGCCCGAAAGTGTCTCCACGGAAAAGCCCTGTTCCTCCCGTGTGTTTCCTTGAGGCAATCAGGAACCACTGAGGATAACTACGTGAGCTCAGGTTTGAAACTGGGCGACCCTGGGCAAACCTTATTCCCCTCCGTGGTCGACGAGACCGTTGCGGGTCATAAGCTGCCTGAAGCACAGTCCTCGCGCCCACCTTCTCTTTGCTCTCTGAAGGCCTCACATGAGAAGTCTGAGTTTACTCGTGACGGAAGCAGTCTGAGTGTACTCGTGTGAGGCCTGCTGCTCTCAGTTCCCGGCTGGGAGCTTCAGCAGGAGCACTCTGGAGCTCGCCGACAAAAGAATTGTGAGCCCCCCACCCCCCCCGGCCTCAATTATAAGTCCAGATTTCCCCCGTTAGGAACACCTCGGAGTGCCATAGGAGCGAAGAAACATGCGTTAACGGAATGCTTCAGCAGTGTAAGGGATTCATTTCACGCGACACCGTGCACTCACGTTCGTTGTAACAACGGTCAAAGGGCACTGTATGCCTTCCAACTCCTCTGTTGTGTTTGAGCCACAGGAAGTAAATGCATTCGTTAGAATAAGCTCCATGCACGTGCCACGATGATGGCGAAGCGCTTCCCTGTTGAGAGCTTGAGAGCTCTCGTCTGTACGGCTCTCCAACGGCCTCAAGGTCCGCAGTTCTAAACAGCCTTACATTCCATGCTGCTGTGTCCGCAAGGAGGAATTTGGGCTCCTCTGTGAAACACCAATGTGCGTCACAAATGTAACCAGGGAGCTCCCCCAGGACGTCTGCGTACGCAGTCGGATCCCAGATGTTTACATCCAGCGGGAGAAAGAGAAAAAGGACAGCTTTCCCAGGGACAATTCTGGACCTTTGGGACCATCCAGAATCACCATAGCCTAAACTTTGCACGGCCTGGGGAACACTCTTTCGCATGTCCAGCGATCCCCACTTCGAACCCTTTCTCAGCAGAGGCAGGCACTCTCTCAGTTGTACTAGATACCTCCGCAGAAGCTTCAGAGAAACGTGCTGCGTCATTCAGCTTGAAAGTGGGACGCGGATGGGAGAGTACACTTTCTCCCCGTTTGGAGGTGCCTTGCGCTTGGCTTCTAAGCTACCTGAAGAGCAATAGCGGCCCGACGTCTCTTCACGGCAGGATTGTCGTTGTGGGCCAAGGCTGCGTGTTCTCTAAAGCGAAAATTGTGCTGGCAATACTTTTCTAGAAACTTTTCTCACTGCACCACATGTTCAGCACTGGCCAAACGAAAGGGGACCTCAGGCCTGAAGGTAAGTTCCACTACTTCACATCGGGGGAGTGGGGTGTACAGTGGTTTCCATGAGGCCATACTGCACCTCAGAGGGCCTTAATTCTTCGATGCTCCTGGGGGCACACAGGATAGGAGATCGTTCACCTCTTTCGCATGATGACTTCTCTCCGTGCCGGAACGGCGGATCCTGGCTTCTGAGGAAACGTAGCCTTAAACGGGCCCCTGGAGAAAGCTCTTCACATTCATAGCCAGGGCAACGTACTGCTCTCTGGGTTGCCTACGTTGAGTGCTCCAGTCGTCAAAGAGCCTCGCAAAAGCAGCGCCGGGCAGACCCTCCCTGCCAGTCGAACGGCCCCCTTGAGTGAAAGAGAACTGCGGTGCCAATAGACACCGTGCTGACGACTGGCTCCAGGAGGAGATTCGGGACAGCACTCTCACAGAAGCGAAAGATAGGCTGTGGGCCCAGCTTGAGGAACAGTACGTTTTGCACACTTAACCCAGCTAGGCGTGAGCCAGAGAACCTTGGTCACTGAGGCCTACTTAAGGTACTGGCATACTTAACCCAGTAGATCCCATGCAGAGGTCCCCGTGCCCGAAAGTGCCTCCACGGAAAAGCCCTGTTCCTCCCGTGTGTTTCCTTGAGGCAATCAGGAACCACTGAGGATAACTACGTGAGCTCAGGTTTGAAACTGGGCGACCCTGGGCAAACCTTATTCCCCTCCGTGGTCGACGAGACCGTTGCGGGTCATAAGCTGCCTGAAGCACAGTCCTCGCGCCCACCTTCTCTTTGCTCTCTGAAGGCCTCACATGAGAAGTCTGAGTTTACTCGTGACGGAAGCAGTCTGAGTGTACTCGTGTGAGGCCTGCTGCTCTCAGTTCCCGGCTGGGAGCTTCAGCAGGAGCACTCTAGAGCTCGCCGACAAAAGAAATGTGAGTCCCCCCCGGGTCTCAAGTAAAAGTCCAGATTTCCCCCGTTAGGAACACCTCGGAGTGCCATAGGAGCGAAGAAGCATGCGTTAAGGGAATGCTTCAACAGGGTAAGGGATTTATTTCACGAGACACAGTGCACTCACTCACGTTGGTTGCAACAATTGTCAAAGGGCACTGTACGCCTTCCAACTCCTCTGTTGTGTTTGAGCCACAGGAAGTAAAGGCATTCGTTTGGTTAAGCTCCATGCACGTGCAACGATAATGGTGAAGCGCTGCCCTGTTCGCTTGAAAGCTCTCGTTTGTAACGGCCTTTCAACGGCCTCAACGTACGCAGTTCTAAACCGCCTTACATTCCGTGCTGGTGTGCCCCCAAGGAGGAATTTGGGCTCTTTTGTGAAACACCAATGTGCGTCACAAATGAAGCCAGGGGGCTCCCCCAGGACGGCTGCGTACGGCAGTCGGTTCCCAGATGTTTACTTCCAGCCGGAGAAAGAAAAAAAGGACAGTTTTCCGAGGGACAATTCTGGATCTTCGGGACCATCCAGAATCACCAAAGCGTAAACTTTGAACGGCCTGGGGAACGCTCTTTCGCATGTCCAGGGACCCCCACGTCAAAATCTTTCTCAGCAGAGGCAGGCACTATGTCACTTGCACTAGATAGCTCGGCAGAACCTTCCGAGAAACATGCTGCGTCATTCAGCTTGAGAGTGGGACGCGGATGGGAGAGCACGCTTTCTCCCCGTTTGGAGGCGCCTTGCGCTTGGCTTCGAAGCTGCCTGAACAGCACTAGCGGCCCGACGTCTCTTCACGGCAGGAATGTCGTTGTGGGCCAAGGCTGCGTGTTCTCCAAAGCGAGAACTCTGCTGGCAATACCTTTCTAGGACCTCCTCCCACGGCACCAGATGTTCAGCTCTGGCCAAACGAAAGGGGACCTCAGGCCTCAAGGTAAGTTCCAGTGTTTCACGTCGGAGGAGTTGGGCGTGCAGTGGTTTGCATGAGGCCATACTGCACCACGGAGTGCCTTAACTCTTCGAGGCTCCTGGGGGCACACAGGATAGGAGCTCGTTCAACAATTTCGCATGATGACTTCTCTCCGTGCCGGAACGGCGGATCCTGGCTCCTGAGGAAACGTAACCTAAACAGGCCCCTGGAGAAAGCTCTTCACAGTCATAGCCAGGGCAACGTACTGCTCTCTGGGTTGACTAGGTTGAGTGCCCCAGTCGTCCAAGAGCCTCACGAAAGAAGCGCTGGGCAGACTCTTTTTGACTGTCGAACGGACTCCTTGACTGAAAGAGAACTGCAGTGTCAATAGGCACCGTGCTGAAGACTGGCTCCAGGAGGAGATTCCGGACAGCACTCCCACAGAAGCGAAAGGTAGGCTGTGGGCCCAGCCTGAGGAACAGTACGTTTTGCAAACTTAAGACAGCTAAGCATGAGCCAGAGAGCCTTGGTCACTGAGGCCTACCTAATGCACTGGCATACTTATCCTGTAGATCGACTGCAGAGGTCCCTGTGCCCAAAAGTGCCTCCGTGGAAGGGCCCTGTTCCTCCCGTGTGTTTCCTTGAGGCAATCAGGAACCACTGAGGATAACTACGTGAGCTCAGGTTTGAAACTGGGCGACCCTGGGCAAACCTTATTCCCCTCCGTGGTCGACGAGACCGTTGCGGGTCATAAGCTGCCTGAAGCACAGTCCTCGCGCCCACCTTCTCTTTGCTGTCTGAAGGCCTCACATAAGAAGTCTGAGTTTACTCGTGACGGAAGCAGTCTGAGTGTACGCGTGTGAGGCCTGCTGCTCTCAGTTCCCGGCTGGGAGCTTCAGCAGGAGCACTCTGGAGCTCGCCGACAAAAGAATTGTGAGCCCCCCACCCCCCCCGGCCTCAATTATAAGTCCAGATTTCCCCCGTTAGGAACACCTCGGAGTGCCATAGGAGCGAAGAAACATGCGTTAACGGAATGCTTCAGCAGTGTAAGGGATTCATTTCACGCGACACCGTGCACTCACGTTCGTTGTAACAACGGTCAAAGGGCACTGTATGCCTTCCAACTCCTCTGTTGTGTTTGAGCCACAGGAAGTAAATGCATTCGTTAGAATAAGCTCCATGCACGTGCCACGATGATGGCGAAGCGCTTCCCTGTTGAGAGCTTGAGAGCTCTCGTCTGTACGGCTCTCCAACGGCCTCAAGGTCCGCAGTTCTAAACAGCCTTACATTCCATGCTGCTGTGTCCGCAAGGAGGAATTTGGGCTCCTCTGTGAAACACCAATGTGCGTCACAAATGTAACCAGGGAGCTCCCCCAGGACGTCTGCGTACGCAGTCGGTTCCCAGATGTTTACATCCAGCGGGAGAAAGAGAAAAAGGACAGCTTTCCCAGGGACAATTCTGGACCTTTGGGACCATCCAGAATCACCATAGCCTAAACTTTGCACGGCCTGGGGAACACTCTTTCGCATGTCCAGCGATCCCCACTTCGAACCCTTTCTCAGCAGAGGCAGGCACTGTCTCAGTTGTACTAGATACCTCCGCAGAAGCTTCAGAGAAACGTGCTGCGTCATTCAGCTTGAAAGTGGGACGCGGATGGGAGAGTACACTTTCTCCCCGTTTGGAGGTGCCTTGCGCTTGGCTTCTAAGCTACCTGAAGAGCAATAGCGGCCCGACGTCTCTTCACGGCAGGATTGTCGTTGTGGGCCAAGGCTGCGTGTTCTCTAAAGCGAAAATTGTGCTGGCAATACTTTTCTAGAAACTTTTCTCACTGCACCACATGTTCAGCACTGGCCAAACGAAAGGGGACCTCAGGCCTGAAGGTAAGTTCCACTACTTCACATCGGGGGAGTGGGGTGTACAGTGGTTTCCATGAGGCCATACTGCACCTCAGAGGGCCTTAATTCTTCGATGCTCCTGGGGGCACACAGGATAGGAGATCGTTCACCTCTTTCGCATGATGACTTCTCTCCGTGCCGGAACGGCGGATCCTGGCTTCTGAGGAAACGTAGCCTTAAACGGGCCCCTGGAGAAAGCTCTTCACATTCATAGCCAGGGCAACGTACTGCTCTCTGGGTTGCCTACGTTGAGTGCTCCAGTCGTCAAAGAGCCTCGCAAAAGCAGCGCCGGGCAGACCCTCCCTGCCAGTCGAACGGCCCCCTTGAGTGAAAGAGAACTGCGGTGCCAATAGACACCGTGCTGACGACTGGCTCCAGGAGGAGATTCGGGACAGCACTCTCACAGAAGCGAAAGATAGGCTGTGGGCCCAGCTTGAGGAACAGTACGTTTTGCACACTTAACCCAGTTAGGCGTGAGCCAGAGAACCTTGGTCACTGAGGCCTACTTAAGGTACTGGCATACTTAACCCAGTAGATCCCATGCAGAGGTCCCCGTGCCCGAAAGTGCCTCCACGGAAAAGCCCTGTTCCTCCCGTGTGTTTCCTTGAGGCAATCAGGAACCACTGAGGATAACTACGTGAGCTCAGGTTTGAAACTGGGCGACCCTGGGCAAACCTTATTCCCCTCCGTGGTCGACGAGACCGTTGCGGGTCATAAGCTGCCTGAAGCACAGTCCTCGCGCCCACCTTCTCTTTGCTGTCTGAAGGCCTCACATAAGAAGTCTGAGTTTACTCGTGACGGAAGCAGTCTGAGTGTACTCGTGTGAGGCCTGCTTCTCTCAGTTCCTGGCTGGGAGCTTCAGCAGGAGCACTCTGGAGCTCGCCGACAAAAGAATTGTGAGCCCCCCACCCCCCCCGGCCTCAATTATAAGTCCAGATTTCCCCCGTTAGGAACACCTCGGAGTGCCATAGGAGCGAAGAAACATGCGTTAACGGAATGCTTCAGCAGTGTAAGGGATTCATTTCACGCGACACCGTGCACTCACGTTCGTTGTAACAACGGTCAAAGGGCACTGTATGCCTTCCAACTCCTCTGTTGTGTTTGAGCCACAGGAAGTAAATGCATTCGTTAGAATAAGCTCCATGCACGTGCCACGATGATGGCGAAGCGCTTCCCTGTTGAGAG
This sequence comes from Phocoena phocoena, assembly GCF_963924675.1. NCBI lineage: Eukaryota > Metazoa > Chordata > Mammalia > Artiodactyla > Phocoenidae > Phocoena > Phocoena phocoena. The sequence goes on from NW_027077466.1 coordinate 17,568, forward strand.
CTTGAGAGCTCTCGTCTGTACGGCTCTCCAACGGCCTCAAGGTCCGCAGTTCTAAACAGCCTTACATTCCATGCTGCTGTGTCCGCAAGGAGGAATTTGGGCTCCTCTGTGAAACACCAATGTGCGTCACAAATGTAACCAGGGAGCTCCCCCAGGACGTCTGCGTACGCAGTCGGTTCCCAGATGTTTACATCCAGCGGGAGAAAGAGAAAAAGGACAGCTTTCCCAGGGACAATTCTGGACCTTTGGGACCATCCAGAATCACCATAGCCTAAACTTTGCACGGCCTGGGGAACACTCTTTCGCATGTCCAGCGATCCCCACTTCGAACCCTTTCTCAGCAGAGGCAGGCACTCTCTCAGTTGTACTAGATACCTCCGCAGAAGCTTCAGAGAAACGTGCTGCGTCATTCAGCTTGAAAGTGGGACGCGGATGGGAGAGTACACTTTCTCCCCGTTTGGAGGTGCCTTGCGCTTGGCTTCTAAGCTACCTGAAGAGCAATAGCGGCCCGACGTCTCTTCACGGCAGGATTGTCGTTGTGGGCCAAGGCTGCGTGTTCTCTAAAGCGAAAATTGTGCTGGCAATACTTTTCTAGAAACTTTTCTCACTGCACCACATGTTCAGCACTGGCCAAACGAAAGGGGACCTCAGGCCTGAAGGTAAGTTCCACTACTTCACATCGGGGGAGTGGGGTGTACAGTGGTTTCCATGAGGCCATACTGCACCTCAGAGGGCCTTAATTCTTCGATGCTCCTGGGGGCACACAGGATAGGAGATCGTTCACCTCTTTCGCATGATGACTTCTCTCCGTGCCGGAACGGCGGATCCTGGCTTCTGAGGAAACGTAGCCTTAAACGGGCCCCTGGAGAAAGCTCTTCACATTCATAGCCAGGGCAACGTACTGCTCTCTGGGTTGCCTACGTTGAGTGCTCCAGTCGTCAAAGAGCCTCGCAAAAGCAGCGCCGGGCAGACCCTCCCTGCCAGTCGAACGGCCCCCTTGAGTGAAAGAGAACTGCGGTGCCAATAGACACCGTGCTGACGACTGGCTCCAGGAGGAGATTCGGGACAGCACTCTCACAGAAGCGAAAGATAGGCTGTGGGCCCAGCTTGAGGAACAGTACGTTTTGCACACTTAACCCAGCTAGGCGTGAGCCAGAGAACCTTGGTCACTGAGGCCTACTTAAGGTACTGGCATACTTAACCCAGTAGATCCCATGCAGAGGTCCCCGTGCCCGAAAGTGCCTCCACGGAAAAGCCCTGTTCCTCCCGTGTGTTTCCTTGAGGCAATCAGGAACCACTGAGGATAACTACGTGAGCTCAGGTTTGAAACTGGGCGACCCTGGGCAAACCTTATTCCCCTCCGTGGTCGACGAGACCGTTGCGGGTCATAAGCTGCCTGAAGCACAGTCCTCGCGCCCACCTTCTCTTTGCTCTCTGAAGGCCTCACATGAGAAGTCTGAGTTTACTCGTGACGGAAGCAGTCTGAGTGTACTCGTGTGAGGCCTGCTGCTCTCAGTTCCCGGCTGGGAGCTTCAGCAGGAGCACTCTAGAGCTCGCCGACAAAAGAAATGTGAGTCCCCCCCGGGTCTCAAGTAAAAGTCCAGATTTCCCCCGTTAGGAACACCTCGGAGTGCCATAGGAGCGAAGAAGCATGCGTTAAGGGAATGCTTCAACAGGGTAAGGGATTTATTTCACGAGACACAGTGCACTCACTCACGTTGGTTGCAACAATTGTCAAAGGGCACTGTACGCCTTCCAACTCCTCTGTTGTGTTTGAGCCACAGGAAGTAAAGGCATTCGTTTGGTTAAGCTCCATGCACGTGCAACGATAATGGTGAAGCGCTGCCCTGTTCGCTTGAAAGCTCTCGTTTGTAACGGCCTTTCAACGGCCTCAACGTACGCAGTTCTAAACCGCCTTACATTCCGTGCTGGTGTGCCCCCAAGGAGGAATTTGGGCTCTTTTGTGAAACACCAATGTGCGTCACAAATGAAGCCAGGGGGCTCCCCCAGGACGGCTGCGTACGGCAGTCGGTTCCCAGATGTTTACTTCCAGCCGGAGAAAGAAAAAAAGGACAGTTTTCCGAGGGACAATTCTGGATCTTCGGGACCATCCAGAATCACCAAAGCGTAAACTTTGAACGGCCTGGGGAACGCTCTTTCGCATGTCCAGGGACCCCCACGTCAAAATCTTTCTCAGCAGAGGCAGGCACTATGTCACTTGCACTAGATAGCTCGGCAGAACCTTCCGAGAAACATGCTGCGTCATTCAGCTTGAGAGTGGGACGCGGATGGGAGAGCACGCTTTCTCCCCGTTTGGAGGCGCCTTGCGCTTGGCTTCGAAGCTGCCTGAACAGCACTAGCGGCCCGACGTCTCTTCACGGCAGGAATGTCGTTGTGGGCCAAGGCTGCGTGTTCTCCAAAGCGAGAACTCTGCTGGCAATACCTTTCTAGGACCTCCTCCCACGGCACCAGATGTTCAGCTCTGGCCAAACGAAAGGGGACCTCAGGCCTCAAGGTAAGTTCCAGTGTTTCACGTCGGAGGAGTTGGGCGTGCAGTGGTTTGCATGAGGCCATACTGCACCACGGAGTGCCTTAACTCTTCGAGGCTCCTGGGGGCACACAGGATAGGAGCTCGTTCAACAATTTCGCATGATGACTTCTCTCCGTGCCGGAACGGCGGATCCTGGCTCCTGAGGAAACGTAACCTAAACAGGCCCCTGGAGAAAGCTCTTCACAGTCATAGCCAGGGCAACGTACTGCTCTCTGGGTTGACTAGGTTGAGTGCCCCAGTCGTCCAAGAGCCTCACGAAAGAAGCGCTGGGCAGACTCTTTTTGACTGTCGAACGGACTCCTTGACTGAAAGAGAACTGCAGTGTCAATAGGCACCGTGCTGAAGACTGGCTCCAGGAGGAGATTCCGGACAGCACTCCCACAGAAGCGAAAGGTAGGCTGTGGGCCCAGCCTGAGGAACAGTACGTTTTGCAAACTTAAGACAGCTAAGCATGAGCCGGAGAGCCTTGGTCACTGAGGCCTACCTAATGCACTGGCATACTTATCCTGTAGATCGACTGCAGAGGTCCCTGTGCCCAAAAGTGCCTCCGTGGAAGGGCCCTGTTCCTCCCGTGTGTTTCCTTGAGGCAATCAGGAACCACTGAGGATAACTACGTGAGCTCAGGTTTGAAACTGGGCGACCCTGGGCAAACCTTATTCCCCTCCGTGGTCGACGAGACCGTTGCGGGTCATAAGCTGCCTGAAGCACAGTCCTCGCGCCCACCTTCTCTTTGCTGTCTGAAGGCCTCACATAAGAAGTCTGAGTTTACTCGTGACGGAAGCAGTCTGAGTGTACGCGTGTGAGGCCTGCTGCTCTCAGTTCCCGGCTGGGAGCTTCAGCAGGAGCACTCTGGAGCTCGCCGACAAAAGAATTGTGAGCCCCCCACCCCCCCCGGCCTCAATTATAAGTCCAGATTTCCCCCGTTAGGAACACCTCGGAGTGCCATAGGAGCGAAGAAACATGCGTTAACGGAATGCTTCAGCAGTGTAAGGGATTCATTTCACGCGACACCGTGCACTCACGTTCGTTGTAACAACGGTCAAAGGGCACTGTATGCCTTCCAACTCCTCTGTTGTGTTTGAGCCACAGGAAGTAAATGCATTCGTTAGAATAAGCTCCATGCACGTGCCACGATGATGGCGAAGCGCTTCCCTGTTGAGAGCTTGAGAGCTCTCGTCTGTACGGCTCTCCAACGGCCTCAAGGTCCGCAGTTCTAAACAGCCTTACATTCCATGCTGCTGTGTCCGCAAGGAGGAATTTGGGCTCCTCTGTGAAACACCAATGTGCGTCACAAATGTAACCAGGGAGCTCCCCCAGGACGTCTGCGTACGCAGTCGGTTCCCAGATGTTTACATCCAGCGGGAGAAAGAGAAAAAGGACAGCTTTCCCAGGGACAATTCTGGACCTTTGGGACCATCCAGAATCACCATAGCCTAAACTTTGCACGGCCTGGGGAACACTCTTTCGCATGTCCAGCGATCCCCACTTCGAACCCTTTCTCAGCAGAGGCAGGCACTGTCTCAGTTGTACTAGATACCTCCGCAGAAGCTTCAGAGAAACGTGCTGCGTCATTCAGCTTGAAAGTGGGACGCGGATGGGAGAGTACACTTTCTCCCCGTTTGGAGGTGCCTTGCGCTTGGCTTCTAAGCTACCTGAAGAGCAATAGCGGCCCGACGTCTCTTCACGGCAGGATTGTCGTTGTGGGCCAAGGCTGCGTGTTCTCTAAAGCGAAAATTGTGCTGGCAATACTTTTCTAGAAACTTTTCTCACTGCACCACATGTTCAGCACTGGCCAAACGAAAGGGGACCTCAGGCCTGAAGGTAAGTTCCACTACTTCACATCGGGGGAGTGGGGTGTACAGTGGTTTCCATGAGGCCATACTGCACCTCAGAGGGCCTTAATTCTTCGATGCTCCTGGGGGCACACAGGATAGGAGATCGTTCACCTCTTTCGCATGATGACTTCTCTCCGTGCCGGAACGGCGGATCCTGGCTTCTGAGGAAACGTAGCCTTAAACGGGCCCCTGGAGAAAGCTCTTCACATTCATAGCCAGGGCAACGTACTGCTCTCTGGGTTGCCTACGTTGAGTGCTCCAGTCGTCAAAGAGCCTCGCAAAAGCAGCGCCGGGCAGACCCTCCCTGCCAGTCGAACGGCCCCCTTGAGTGAAAGAGAACTGCGGTGCCAATAGACACCGTGCTGACGACTGGCTCCAGGAGGAGATTCGGGACAGCACTCTCACAGAAGCGAAAGATAGGCTGTGGGCCCAGCTTGAGGAACAGTACGTTTTGCACACTTAACCCAGTTAGGCGTGAGCCAGAGAACCTTGGTCACTGAGGCCTACTTAAGGTACTGGCATACTTAACCCAGTAGATCCCATGCAGAGGTCCCCGTGCCCGAAAGTGCCTCCACGGAAAAGCCCTGTTCCTCCCGTGTGTTTCCTTGAGGCAATCAGGAACCACTGAGGATAACTACGTGAGCTCAGGTTTGAAACTGGGCGACCCTGGGCAAACCTTATTCCCCTCCGTGGTCGACGAGACCGTTGCGGGTCATAAGCTGCCTGAAGCACAGTCCTCGCGCCCACCTTCTCTTTGCTGTCTGAAGGCCTCACATAAGAAGTCTGAGTTTACTCGTGACGGAAGCAGTCTGAGTGTACTCGTGTGAGGCCTGCTGCTCTCAGTTCCTGGCTGGGAGCTTCAGCAGGAGCACTCTGGAGCTCGCCGACAAAAGAATTGTGAGCCCCCCACCCCCCCCGGCCTCAATTATAAGTCCAGATTTCCCCCGTTAGGAACACCTCGGAGTGCCATAGGAGCGAAGAAACATGCGTTAACGGAATGCTTCAGCAGTGTAAGGGATTCATTTCACGCGACACCGTGCACTCACGTTCGTTGTAACAACGGTCAAAGGGCACTGTATGCCTTCCAACTCCTCTGTTGTGTTTGAGCCACAGGAAGTAAATGCATTCGTTAGAATAAGCTCCATGCACGTGCCACGATGATGGCGAAGCGCTTCCCTGTTGAGAGCTTGAGAGCTCTCGTCTGTACGGCTCTCCAACGGCCTCAAGGTCCGCAGTTCTAAACAGCCTTACATTCCATGCTGCTGTGTCCGCAAGGAGGAATTTGGGCTCCTCTGTGAAACACCAATGTGCGTCACAAATGTAACCAGGGAGCTCCCCCAGGACGTCTGCGTACGCAGTCGGTTCCCAGATGTTTACATCCAGCGGGAGAAAGAGAAAAAGGACAGCTTTCCCAGGGACAATTCTGGACCTTTGGGACCATCCAGAATCACCATAGCCTAAACTTTGCACGGCCTGGGGAACACTCTTTCGCATGTCCAGCGATCCCCACTTCGAACCCTTTCTCAGCAGAGGCAGGCACTCTCTCAGTTGTACTAGATACCTCCGCAGAAGCTTCAGAGAAACGTGCTGCGTCATTCAGCTTGAAAGTGGGACGCGGATGGGAGAGTACACTTTCTCCCCGTTTGGAGGTGCCTTGCGCTTGGCTTCTAAGCTACCTGAAGAGCAATAGCGGCCCGACGTCTCTTCACGGCAGGATTGTCGTTGTGGGCCAAGGCTGCGTGTTCTCTAAAGCGAAAATTGTGCTGGCAATACTTTTCTAGAAACTTTTCTCACTGCACCACATGTTCAGCACTGGCCAAACGAAAGGGGACCTCAGGCCTGAAGGTAAGTTCCACTACTTCACATCGGGGGAGTGGGGTGTACAGTGGTTTCCATGAGGCCATACTGCACCTCAGAGGGCCTTAATTCTTCGATGCTCCTGGGGGCACACAGGATAGGAGATCGTTCACCTCTTTCGCATGATGACTTCTCTCCGTGCCGGAACGGCGGATCCTGGCTTCTGAGGAAACGTAGCCTTAAACGGGCCCCTGGAGAAAGCTCTTCACATTCATAGCCAGGGCAACGTACTGCTCTCTGGGTTGCCTACGTTGAGTGCTCCAGTCGTCAAAGAGCCTCGCAAAAGCAGCGCCGGGCAGACCCTCCCTGCCAGTCGAACGGCCCCCTTGAGTGAAAGAGAACTGCGGTGCCAATAGACACCGTGCTGACGACTGGCTCCAGGAGGAGATTCGGGACAGCACTCTCACAGAAGCGAAAGATAGGCTGTGGGCCCAGCTTGAGGAACAGTACGTTTTGCACACTTAACCCAGCTAGGCGTGAGCCAGAGAACCTTGGTCACTGAGGCCTACTTAAGGTACTGGCATACTTAACCCAGTAGATCCCATGCAGAGGTCCCCGTGCCCGAAAGTGCCTCCACGGAAAAGCCCTGTTCCTCCCGTGTGTTTCCTTGAGGCAATCAGGAACCACTGAGGATAACTACGTGAGCTCAGGTTTGAAACTGGGCGACCCTGGGCAAACCTTATTCCCCTCCGTGGTCGACGAGACCGTTGCGGGTCATAAGCTGCCTGAAGCACAGTCCTCGCGCCCACCTTCTCTTTGCTCTCTGAAGGCCTCACATGAGAAGTCTGAGTTTACTCGTGACGGAAGCAGTCTGAGTGTACTCGTGTGAGGCCTGCTGCTCTCAGTTCCCGGCTGGGAGCTTCAGCAGGAGCACTCTAGAGCTCGCCGACAAAAGAAATGTGAGTCCCCCCCGGGTCTCAAGTAAAAGTCCAGATTTCCCCCGTTAGGAACACCTCGGAGTGCCATAGGAGCGAAGAAGCATGCGTTAAGGGAATGCTTCAACAGGGTAAGGGATTTATTTCACGAGACACAGTGCACTCACTCACGTTGGTTGCAACAATTGTCAAAGGGCACTGTACGCCTTCCAACTCCTCTGTTGTGTTTGAGCCACAGGAAGTAAAGGCATTCGTTTGGTTAAGCTCCATGCACGTGCAACGATAATGGTGAAGCGCTGCCCTGTTCGCTTGAAAGCTCTCGTTTGTAACGGCCTTTCAACGGCCTCAACGTACGCAGTTCTAAACCGCCTTACATTCCGTGCTGGTGTGCCCCCAAGGAGGAATTTGGGCTCTTTTGTGAAACACCAATGTGCGTCACAAATGAAGCCAGGGGGCTCCCCCAGGACGGCTGCGTACGGCAGTCGGTTCCCAGATGTTTACTTCCAGCCGGAGAAAGAAAAAAAGGACAGTTTTCCGAGGGACAATTCTGGATCTTCGGGACCATCCAGAATCACCAAAGCGTAAACTTTGAACGGCCTGGGGAACGCTCTTTCGCATGTCCAGGGACCCCCACGTCAAAATCTTTCTCAGCAGAGGCAGGCACTATGTCACTTGCACTAGATAGCTCGGCAGAACCTTCCGAGAAACATGCTGCGTCATTCAGCTTGAGAGTGGGACGCGGATGGGAGAGTACGCTTTCTCCCCGTTTGGAGGCGCCTTGCGCTTGGCTTCGAAGCTGCCTGAACAGCACTAGCGGCCCGACGTCTCTTCACGGCAGGAATGTCGTTGTGGGCCAAGGCTGCGTGTTCTCCAAAGCGAGAACTCTGCTGGCAATACCTTTCTAGGACCTCCTCCCACGGCACCAGATGTTCAGCTCTGGCCAAACGAAAGGGGACCTCAGGCCTCAAGGTAAGTTCCAGTGTTTCACGTCGGAGGAGTTGGGCGTGCAGTGGTTTGCATGAGGCCATACTGCACCACGGAGTGCCTTAACTCTTCGAGGCTCCTGGGGGCACACAGGATAGGAGCTCGTTCAACAATTTCGCATGATGACTTCTCTCCGTGCCGGAACGGCGGATCCTGGCTCCTGAGGAAACGTAACCTAAACAGGCCCCTGGAGAAAGCTCTTCACAGTCATAGCCAGGGCAACGTACTGCTCTCTGGGTTGACTAGGTTGAGTGCCCCAGTCGTCCAAGAGCCTCACGAAAGAAGCGCTGGGCAGACTCTTTTTGACTGTCGAACGGACTCCTTGACTGAAAGAGAACTGCAGTGTCAATAGGCACCGTGCTGAAGACTGGCTCCAGGAGGAGATTCCGGACAGCACTCTCACAGAAGCGAAAGGTAGGCTGTGGGCCCAGCCTGAGGAACAGTACGTTTTGCAAACTTAAGACAGCTAAGCATGAGCCAGAGAGCCTTGGTCACTGTGGCCTACCTAATGCACTGGCATACTTATCCTGTAGATCGACTGCAGAGGTCCCTGTGCCCAAAAGTGCCTCCGTGGAAGGGCCCTGTTCCTCCCGTGTGTTTCCTTGAGGCAATCAGGAACCACTGAGGATAACTACGTGAGCTCAGGTTTGAAACTGGGCGACCCTGGGCAAACCTTATTCCCCTCCGTGGTCGACGAGACCGTTGCGGGTCATAAGCTGCCTGAAGCACAGTCCTCGCGCCCACCTTCTCTTTGCTGTCTGAAGGCCTCACATAAGAAGTCTGAGTTTACTCGTGACGGAAGCAGTCTGAGTGTACTCGTGTGAGGCCTGCTGCTCTCAGTTCCCGGCTGGGAGCTTCAGCAGGAGCACTCTGGAGCTCGCCGACAAAAGAATTGTGAGCCCCCCACCCCCCCCGGCCTCAATTATAAGTCCAGATTTCCCCCGTTAGGAACACCTCGGAGTGCCATAGGAGCGAAGAAACATGCGTTAACGGAATGCTTCAGCAGTGTAAGGGATTCATTTCACGCGACACCGTGCACTCACGTTCGTTGTAACAACGGTCAAAGGGCACTGTATGCCTTCCAACTCCTCTGTTGTGTTTGAGCCACAGGAAGTAAATGCATTCGTTAGAATAAGCTCCATGCACGTGCCACGATGATGGCGAAGCGCTTCCCTGTTGAGAGCTTGAGAGCTCTCGTCTGTACGGCTCTCCAACGGCCTCAAGGTCCGCAGTTCTAAACAGCCTTACATTCCATGCTGCTGTGTCCGCAAGGAGGAATTTGGGCTCCTCTGTGAAACACCAATGTGCGTCACAAATGTAACCAGGGAGCTCCCCCAGGACGTCTGCGTACGCAGTCGGTTCCCAGATGTTTACATCCAGCGGGAGAAAGAGAAAAAGGACAGCTTTCCCAGGGACAATTCTGGACCTTTGGGACCATCCAGAATCACCATAGCCTAAACTTTGCACGGCCTGGGGAACACTCTTTCGCATGTCCAGCGATCCCCACTTCGAACCCTTTCTCAGCAGAGGCAGGCACTCTCTCAGTTGTACTAGATACCTCCGCAGAAGCTTCAGAGAAACGTGCTGCGTCATTCAGCTTGAAAGTGGGACGCGGATGGGAGAGTACACTTTCTCCCCGTTTGGAGGTGCCTTGCGCTTGGCTTCTAAGCTACCTGAAGAGCAATAGCGGCCCGACGTCTCTTCACGGCAGGATTGTCGTTGTGGGCCAAGGCTGCGTGTTCTCTAAAGCGAAAATTGTGCTGGCAATACTTTTCTAGAAACTTTTCTCACTGCACCACATGTTCAGCACTGGCCAAACGAAAGGGGACCTCAGGCCTGAAGGTAAGTTCCACTACTTCACATCGGGGGAGTGGGGTGTACAGTGGTTTCCATGAGGCCATACTGCACCTCAGAGGGCCTTAATTCTTCGATGCTCCTGGGGGCACACAGGATAGGAGATCGTTCACCTCTTTCGCATGATGACTTCTCTCCGTGCCGGAACGGCGGATCCTGGCTTCTGAGGAAACGTAGCCTTAAACGGGCCCCTGGAGAAAGCTCTTCACATTCATAGCCAGGGCAACGTACTGCTCTCTGGGTTGCCTACGTTGAGTGCTCCAGTCGTCAAAGAGCCTCGCAAAAGCAGCGCCGGGCAGACCCTCCCTGCCAGTCGAACGGCCCCCTTGAGTGAAAGAGAACTGCGGTGCCAACAGACACCGTGCTGACGACTGGCTCCAGGAGGAGATTCGGGACAGCACTCTCACAGAAGCGAAAGATAGGCTGTGGGCCCAGCTTGAGGAACAGTACGTTTTGCACACTTAACCCAGCTAGGCGTGAGCCAGAGAACCTTGGTCACTGAGGCCTACTTAAGGTACTGGCATACTTAACCCAGTAGATCCCATGCAGAGGTCCCCGTGCCCGAAAGTGCCTCCACGGAAAAGCCCTGTTCCTCCCGTGTGTTTCCTTGAGGCAATCAGGAACCACTGAGGATAACTACGTGAGCTCAGGTTTGAAACTGGGCGACCCTGGGCAAACCTTATTCCCCTCCGTGGTCGACGAGACCGTTGCGGGTCATAAGCTGCCTGAAGCACAGTCCTCGCGCCCACCTTCTCTTTGCTCTCTGAAGGCCTCACATGAGAAGTCTGAGTTTACTCGTGACGGAAGCAGTCTGAGTGTACTCGTGTGAGGCCTGCTGCTCTCAGTTCCCGGCTGGGAGCTTCAGCAGGAGCACTCTAGAGCTCGCCGACAAAAGAAATGTGAGTCCCCCCCGGGTCTCAAGTAAAAGTCCAGATTTCCCCCGTTAGGAACACCTCGGAGTGCCATAGGAGCGAAGAAGCATGCGTTAAGGGAATGCTTCAACAGGGTAAGGGATTTATTTCACGAGACACAGTGCACTCACTCACGTTGGTTGCAACAATTGTCAAAGGGCACTGTACGCCTTCCAACTCCTCTGTTGTGTTTGAGCCACAGGAAGTAAAGGCATTCGTTTGGTTAAGCTCCATGCACGTGCAACGATAATGGTGAAGCGCTGCCCTGTTCGCTTGAAAGCTCTCGTTTGTAACGGCCTTCCAACGGCCTCAACGTACGCAGTTCTAAACCGCCTTACATTCCGTGCTGGTGTGCCCCCAAGGAGGAATTTGGGCTCTTTTGTGAAACACCAATGTGCGTCACAAATGAAGCCAGGGGGCTCCCCCAGGACGGCTGCGTACGGCAGTCGGTTCCCAGATGTTTACTTCCAGCCGGAGAAAGAAAAAAAGGACAGTTTTCCGAGGGACAATTCTGGATCTTCGGGACCATCCAGAATCACCAAAGCGTAAACTTTGAACGGCCTGGGGAACGCTCTTTCGCATGTCCAGGGACCCCCACGTCAAAATCTTTCTCAGCAGAGGCAGGCACTATGTCACTTGCACTAGATAGCTCGGCAGAACCTTCCGAGAAACATGCTGCGTCATTCAGCTTGAGAGTGGGACGCGGATGGGAGAGTACGCTTTCTCCCCGTTTGGAGGCGCCTTGCGCTTGGCTTCGAAGCTGCCTGAACAGCACTAGCGGCCCGACGTCTCTTCACGGCAGGAATGTCGTTGTGGGCCAAGGCTGCGTGTTCTCCAAAGCGAGAACTCTGCTGGCAATACCTTTCTAGGACCTCCTCCCACGGCACCAGATGTTCAGCTCTGGCCAAACGAAAGGGGACCTCAGGCCTCAAGGTAAGTTCCAGTGTTTCACGTCGGAGGAGTTGGGCGTGCAGTGGTTTGCATGAAGCCATACTGCACCACGGAGTGCCTTAACTCTTCGAGGCTCCTGGGGGCACACAGGATAGGAGCTCGTTCAACAATTTCGCATGATGACTTCTCTCCGTGCCGGAACGGCGGATCCTGGCTCCTGAGGAAACGTAACCTAAACAGGCCCCTGGAGAAAGCTCTTCACAGTCATAGCCAGGGCAACGTACTGCTCTCTGGGTTGACTAGGTTGAGTGCCCCAGTCGTCCAAGAGCCTCACGAAAGAAGCGCTGGGCAGACTCTTTTTGACTGTCGAACGGACTCCTTGACTGAAAGAGAACTGCAGTGTCAATAGGCACCGTGCTGAAGACTGGCTCCAGGAGGAGATTCCGGACAGCACTCTCACAGAAGCGAAAGGTAGGCTGTGGGCCCAGCCTGAGGAACAGTACGTTTTGCAAACTTAAGACAGCTAAGCATGAGCCAGAGAGCCTTGGTCACTGAGGCCTACCTAATGCACTGGCATACTTATCCTGTAGATCGACTGCAGAGGTCCCTGTGCCCAAAAGTGCCTCCGTGGAAGGGCCCTGTTCCTCCCGTGTGTTTCCTTGAGGCAATCAGGAACCACTGAGGATAACTACGTGAGCTCAGGTTTGAAACTGGGCGACCCTGGGCAAACCTTATTCCCCTCCGTGGTCGACGAGACCGTTGCGGGTCATAAGCTGCCTGAAGCACAGTCCTCGCGCCCACCTTCTCTTTGCTGTCTGAAGGCCTCACATAAGAAGTCTGAGTTTACTCGTGACGGAAGCAGTCTGAGTGTACTCGTGTGAGGCCTGCTGCTCTCAGTTCCCGGCTGGGAGCTTCAGCAGGAGCACTCTGGAGCTCGCCGACAAAAGAATTGTGAGCCCCCCACCCCCCCCGGCCTCAATTATAAGTCCAGATTTCCCCCGTTAGGAACACCTCGGAGTGCCATAGGAGCGAAGAAACATGCGTTAACGGAATGCTTCAGCAGTGTAAGGGATTCATTTCACGCGACACCGTGCACTCACGTTCGTTGTAACAACGGTCAAAGGGCACTGTATGCCTTCCAACTCCTCTGTTGTGTTTGAGCCACAGGAAGTAAATGCATTCGTTAGAATAAGCTCCATGCACGTGCCACGATGATGGCGAAGCGCTTCCCTGTTGAGAGCTTGAGAGCTCTCGTCTGTACGGCTCTCCAACGGCCTCAAGGTCCGCAGTTCTAAACAGCCTTACATTCCATGCTGCTGTGTCCGCAAGGAGGAATTTGGGCTCCTCTGTGAAACACCAATGTGCGTCACAAATGTAACCAGGGAGCTCCCCCAGGACGTCTGCGTACGCAGTCGGATCCCAGATGTTTACATCCAGCGGGAGAAAGAGAAAAAGGACAGCTTTCCCAGGGACAATTCTGGACCTTTGGGACCATCCAGAATCACCATAGCCTAAACTTTGCACGGCCTGGGGAACACTCTTTCGCATGTCCAGCGATCCCCACTTCGAACCCTTTCTCAGCAGAGGCAGGCACTCTCTCAGTTGTACTAGATACCTCCGCAGAAGCTTCAGAGAAACGTGCTGCGTCATTCAGCTTGAAAGTGGGACGCGGATGGGAGAGTACACTTTCTCCCCGTTTGGAGGTGCCTTGCGCTTGGCTTCTAAGCTACCTGAAGAGCAATAGCGGCCCGACGTCTCTTCACGGCAGGATTGTCGTTGTGGGCCAAGGCTGCGTGTTCTCTAAAGCGAAAATTGTGCTGGCAATACTTTTCTAGAAACTTTTCTCACTGCACCACATGTTCAGCACTGGCCAAACGAAAGGGGACCTCAGGCCTGAAGGTAAGTTCCACTACTTCACATCGGGGGAGTGGGGTGTACAGTGGTTTCCATGAGGCCATACTGCACCTCAGAGGGCCTTAATTCTTCGATGCTCCTGGGGGCACACAGGATAGGAGATCGTTCACCTCTTTCGCATGATGACTTCTCTCCGTGCCGGAACGGCGGATCCTGGCTTCTGAGGAAACGTAGCCTTAAACGGGCCCCTGGAGAAAGCTCTTCACATTCATAGCCAGGGCAACGTACTGCTCTCTGGGTTGCCTACGTTGAGTGCTCCAGTCGTCAAAGAGCCTCGCAAAAGCAGCGCCGGGCAGACCCTCCCTGCCAGTCGAACGGCCCCCTTGAGTGAAAGAGAACTGCGGTGCCAATAGACACCGTGCTGACGACTGGCTCCAGGAGGAGATTCGGGACAGCACTCTCACAGAAGCGAAAGATAGGCTGTGGGCCCAGCTTGAGGAACAGTACGTTTTGCACACTTAACCCAGCTAGGCGTGAGCCAGAGAACCTTGGTCACTGAGGCCTACTTAAGGTACTGGCATACTTAACCCAGTAGATCCCATGCAGAGGTCCCCGTGCCCGAAAGTGCCTCCACGGAAAAGCCCTGTTCCTCCCGTGTGTTTCCTTGAGGCAATCAGGAACCACTGAGGATAACTACGTGAGCTCAGGTTTGAAACTGGGCGACCCTGGGCAAACCTTATTCCCCTCCGTGGTCGACGAGACCGTTGCGGGTCATAAGCTGCCTGAAGCACAGTCCTCGCGCCCACCTTCTCTTTGCTCTCTGAAGGCCTCACATGAGAAGTCTGAGTTTACTCGTGACGGAAGCAGTCTGAGTGTACTCGTGTGAGGCCTGCTGCTCTCAGTTCCCGGCTGGGAGCTTCAGCAGGAGCACTCTAGAGCTCGCCGACAAAAGAAATGTGAGTCCCCCCCGGGTCTCAAGTAAAAGTCCAGATTTCCCCCGTTAGGAACACCTCGGAGTGCCATAGGAGCGAAGAAGCATGCGTTAAGGGAATGCTTCAACAGGGTAAGGGATTTATTTCACGAGACACAGTGCACTCACTCACGTTGGTTGCAACAATTGTCAAAGGGCACTGTACGCCTTCCAACTCCTCTGTTGTGTTTGAGCCACAGGAAGTAAAGGCATTCGTTTGGTTAAGCTCCATGCACGTGCAACGATAATGGTGAAGCGCTGCCCTGTTCGCTTGAAAGCTCTCGTTTGTAACGGCCTTTCAACGGCCTCAACGTACGCAGTTCTAAACCGCCTTACATTCCGTGCTGGTGTGCCCCCAAGGAGGAATTTGGGCTCTTTTGTGAAACACCAATGTGCGTCACAAATGAAGCCAGGGGGCTCCCCCAGGACGGCTGCGTACGGCAGTCGGTTCCCAGATGTTTACTTCCAGCCGGAGAAAGAAAAAAAGGACAGTTTTCCGAGGGACAATTCTGGATCTTCGGGACCATCCAGAATCACCAAAGCGTAAACTTTGAACGGCCTGGGGAACGCTCTTTCGCATGTCCAGGGACCCCCACGTCAAAATCTTTCTCAGCAGAGGCAGGCACTATGTCACTTGCACTAGATAGCTCGGCAGAACCTTCCGAGAAACATGCTGCGTCATTCAGCTTGAGAGTGGGACGCGGATGGGAGAGTACGCTTTCTCCCCGTTTGGAGGCGCCTTGCGCTTGGCTTCGAAGCTGCCTGAACAGCACTAGCGGCCCGACGTCTCTTCACGGCAGGAATGTCGTTGTGGGCCAAGGCTGCGTGTTCTCCAAAGCGAGAACTCTGCTGGCAATACCTTTCTAGGACCTCCTCCCACGGCACCAGATGTTCAGCTCTGGCCAAACGAAAGGGGACCTCAGGCCTCAAGGTAAGTTCCAGTGTTTCACGTCGGAGGAGTTGGGCGTGCAGTGGTTTGCATGAGGCCATACTGCACCACGGAGTGCCTTAACTCTTCGAGGCTCCTGGGGGCACACAGGATAGGAGCTCATTCAACAATTTCGCATGATGACTTCTCTCCGTGCCGGAACGGCGGATCCTGGCTCCTGAGGAAACGTAACCTAAACAGGCCCCTGGAGAAAGCTCTTCACAGTCATAGCCAGGGCAACGTACTGCTCTCTGGGTTGACTAGGTTGAGTGCCCCAGTCGTCCAAGAGCCTCACGAAAGAAGCGCCTGGCAGACTCTTTTTGACTGTCGAACGGACTCCTTGACTGAAAGAGAACTGCAGTGTCAATAGGCACCGTGCTGAAGACTGGCTCCAGGAGGAGATTCCGGACAGCACTCTCACAGAAGCGAAAGGTAGGCTGTGGGCCCAGCCTGAGGAACAGTACGTTTTGCAAACTTAAGACAGCTAAGCATGAGCCAGAGAGCCTTGGTCACTGTGGCCTACCTAATGCACTGGCATACTTATCCTGTAGATCGACTGCAGAGGTCCCTGTGCCCAAAAGTGCCTCCGTGGAAGGGCCCTGTTCCTCCCGTGTGTTTCCTTGAGGCAATCAGGAACCACTGAGGATAACTACGTGAGCTCAGGTTTGAAACTGGGCGACCCTGGGCAAACCTTATTCCCCTCCGTGGTCGACGAGACCGTTGCGGGTCATAAGCTGCCTGAAGCACAGTCCTCGCGCCCACCTTCTCTTTGCTGTCTGAAGGCCTCACATAAGAAGTCTGAGTTTACTCGTGACGGAAGCAGTCTGAGTGTACTCGTGTGAGGCCTGCTGCTCTCAGTTCCCGGCTGGGAGCTTCAGCAGGAGCACTCTGGAGCTCGCCGACAAAAGAATTGTGAGCCCCCCACCCCCCCCGGCCTCAATTATAAGTCCAGATTTCCCCCGTTAGGAACACCTCGGAGTGCCATAGGAGCGAAGAAACATGCGTTAACGGAATGCTTCAGCAGTGTAAGGGATTCATTTCACGCGACACCGTGCACTCACGTTCGTTGTAACAACGGTCAAAGGGCACTGTATGCCTTCCAACTCCTCTGTTGTGTTTGAGCCACAGGAAGTAAATGCATTCGTTAGAATAAGCTCCATGCACGTGCCACGATGATGGCGAAGCGCTTCCCTGTTGAGAGCTTGAGAGCTCTCGTCTGTACGGCTCTCCAACGGCCTCAAGGTCCGCAGTTCTAAACAGCCTTACATTCCATGCTGCTGTGTCCGCAAGGAGGAATTTGGGCTCCTCTGTGAAACACCAATGTGCGTCACAAATGTAACCAGGGAGCTCCCCCAGGACGTCTGCGTACGCAGTCGGATCCCAGATGTTTACATCCAGCGGGAGAAAGAGAAAAAGGACAGCTTTCCCAGGGACAATTCTGGACCTTTGGGACCATCCAGAATCACCATAGCCTAAACTTTGCACGGCCTGGGGAACACTCTTTCGCATGTCCAGCGATCCCCACTTCGAACCCTTTCTCAGCAGAGGCAGGCACTCTCTCAGTTGTACTAGATACCTCCGCAGAAGCTTCAGAGAAACGTGCTGCGTCATTCAGCTTGAAAGTGGGACGCGGATGGGAGAGTACACTTTCTCCCCGTTTGGAGGTGCCTTGCGCTTGGCTTCTAAGCTACCTGAAGAGCAATAGCGGCCCGACGTCTCTTCACGGCAGGATTGTCGTTGTGGGCCAAGGCTGCGTGTTCTCTAAAGCGAAAATTGTGCTGGCAATACTTTTCTAGAAACTTTTCTCACTGCACCACATGTTCAGCACTGGCCAAACGAAAGGGGACCTCAGGCCTGAAGGTAAGTTCCACTACTTCACATCGGGGGAGTGGGGTGTACAGTGGTTTCCATGAGGCCATACTGCACCTCAGAGGGCCTTAATTCTTCGATGCTCCTGGGGGCACACAGGATAGGAGATCGTTCACCTCTTTCGCATGATGACTTCTCTCCGTGCCGGAACGGCGGATCCTGGCTTCTGAGGAAACGTAGCCTTAAACGGGCCCCTGGAGAAAGCTCTTCACATTCATAGCCAGGGCAACGTACTGCTCTCTGGGTTGCCTACGTTGAGTGCTCCAGTCGTCAAAGAGCCTCGCAAAAGCAGCGCCGGGCAGACCCTCCCTGCCAGTCGAACGGCCCCCTTGAGTGAAAGAGAACTGCGGTGCCAATAGACACCGTGCTGACGACTGGCTCCAGGAGGAGATTCGGGACAGCACTCTCACAGAAGCGAAAGATAGGCTGTGGGCCCAGCTTGAGGAACAGTACGTTTTGCACACTTAACCCAGCTAGGCGTGAGCCAGAGAACCTTGGTCACTGAGGCCTACTTAAGGTACTGGCATACTTAACCCAGTAGATCCCATGCAGAGGTCCCCGTGCCCGAAAGTGCCTCCACGGAAAAGCCCTGTTCCTCCCGTGTGTTTCCTTGAGGCAATCAGGAACCACTGAGGATAACTACGTGAGCTCAGGTTTGAAACTGGGCGACCCTGGGCAAACCTTATTCCCCTCCGTGGTCGACGAGACCGTTGCGGGTCATAAGCTGCCTGAAGCACAGTCCTCGCGCCCACCTTCTCTTTGCTCTCTGAAGGCCTCACATGAGAAGTCTGAGTTTACTCGTGACGGAAGCAGTCTGAGTGTACTCGTGTGAGGCCTGCTGCTCTCAGTTCCCGGCTGGGAGCTTCAGCAGGAGCACTCTAGAGCTCGCCGACAAAAGAAATGTGAGTCCCCCCCGGGTCTCAAGTAAAAGTCCAGATTTCCCCCGTTAGGAACACCTCGGAGTGCCATAGGAGCGAAGAAGCATGCGTTAAGGGAATGCTTCAACAGGGTAAGGGATTTATTTCACGAGACACAGTGCACTCACTCACGTTGGTTGCAACAATTGTCAAAGGGCACTGTACGCCTTCCAACTCCTCTGTTGTGTTTGAGCCACAGGAAGTAAAGGCATTCGTTTGGTTAAGCTCCATGCACGTGCAACGATAATGGTGAAGCGCTGCCCTGTTCGCTTGAAAGCTCTCGTTTGTAACGGCCTTCCAACGGCCTCAACGTACGCAGTTCTAAACCGCCTTACATTCCGTGCTGGTGTGCCCCCAAGGAGGAATTTGGGCTCTTTTGTGAAACACCAATGTGCGTCACAAATGAAGCCAGGGGGCTCCCCCAGGACGGCTGCGTACGGCAGTCGGTTCCCAGATGTTTACTTCCAGCCGGAGAAAGAAAAAAAGGACAGTTTTCCGAGGGACAATTCTGGATCTTCGGGACCATCCAGAATCACCAAAGCGTAAACTTTGAACGGCCTGGGGAACGCTCTTTCGCATGTCCAGGGACCCCCACGTCAAAATCTTTCTCAGCAGAGGCAGGCACTATGTCACTTGCACTAGATAGCTCGGCAGAACCTTCCGAGAAACATGCTGCGTCATTCAGCTTGAGAGTGGGACGCGGATGGGAGAGTACGCTTTCTCCCCGTTTGGAGGTGCCTTGCGCTTGGCTTCGAAGCTGCCTGAACAGCACTAGCGGCCCGACGTCTCTTCACGGCAGGAATGTCGTTGTGGGCCAAGGCTGCGTGTTCTACAAAGCGAAAACTCTGCTGGCAATACCTTTCTAGGAACTCCTCCCACGGTTCAGCTCTGGCCAAACGAAAGGGGACCTCAGGCCTCAAGGTAAGTTCCAGTGTTTCACGTCGGAGGAGTTGGGCGTGCAGTGGTTTGCATGAGGCCATACTGCACCACGGAGTGCCTTAACTCTTCGAGGCTCCTGGGGGCACACAGGATAGGAGCTCGTTCAACAATTTCGCATGATGACTTCTCTCCGTGCCGGAACGGCGGATCCTGGCTCCTGAGGAAACGTAACCTAAACAGGCCCCTGGAGAAAGCTCTTCACAGTCATAGCCAGGGCAACGTACTGCTCTCTGGGTTGACTAGGTTGAGTGCCCCAGTCGTCCAAGAGCCTCACGAAAGAAGCGCTGGGCAGACTCTTTTTGACTGTCGAAAGGACTCCTTGACTGAAAGAGAACTGCAGTGTCAATAGGCACCGTGCTGAAGACTGGCTCCAGGAGGAGATTCCGGACAGCACTCCCACAGAAGCGAAAGGTAGGCTGTGGGCCCAGCCTGAGGAACAGTACGTTTTGCAAACTTAAGACAGCTAAGCATGAGCCAGAGAGCCTTGGTCACTGAGGCCTACCTAATGCACTGGCATACTTATCCTGTAGATCGACTGCAGAGGTCCCTGTGCCCAAAAGTGCCTCCGTGGAAGGGCCCTGTTCCTCCCGTGTGTTTCCTTGAGGCAATCAGGAACCACTGAGGATAACTACGTGAGCTCAGGTTTGAAACTGGGCGACCCTGGGCAAACCTTATTCCCCTCCGTGGTCGACGAGACCGTTGCGGGTCATAAGCTGCCTGAAGCACAGTCCTCGCGCCCACCTTCTCTTTGCTGTCTGAAGGCCTCACATAAGAAGTCTGAGTTTACTCGTGACGGAAGCAGTCTGAGTGTACTCGTGTGAGGCCTGCTGCTCTCAGTTCCCGGCTGGGAGCTTCAGCAGGAGCACTCTGGAGCTCGCCGACAAAAGAATTGTGAGCCCCCCACCCCCCCCGGCCTCAATTATAAGTCCAGATTTCCCCCGTTAGGAACACCTCGGAGTGCCATAGGAGCGAAGAAACATGCGTTAACGGAATGCTTCAGCAGTGTAAGGGATTCATTTCACGCGACACCGTGCACTCACGTTCGTTGTAACAACGGTCAAAGGGCACTGTATGCCTTCCAACTCCTCTGTTGTGTTTGAGCCACAGGAAGTAAATGCATTCGTTAGAATAAGCTCCATGCACGTGCCACGATGATGGCGAAGCGCTTCCCTGTTGAGAGCTTGAGAGCTCTCGTCTGTACGGCTCTCCAACGGCCTCAAGGTCCGCAGTTCTAAACAGCCTTACATTCCATGCTGCTGTGTCCGCAAGGAGGAATTTGGGCTCCTCTGTGAAACACCAATGTGCGTCACAAATGTAACCAGGGAGCTCCCCCAGGACGTCTGCGTACGCAGTCGGTTCCCAGATGTTTACATCCAGCGGGAGAAAGAGAAAAAGGACAGCTTTCCCAGGGACAATTCTGGACCTTTGGGACCATCCAGAATCACCATAGCCTAAACTTTGCACGGCCTGGGGAACACTCTTTCGCATGTCCAGCGATCCCCACTTCGAACCCTTTCTCAGCAGAGGCAGGCACTCTCTCAGTTGTACTAGATACCTCCGCAGAAGCTTCAGAGAAACGTGCTGCGTCATTCAGCTTGAAAGTGGGACGCGGATGGGAGAGTACACTTTCTCCCCGTTTGGAGGTGCCTTGCGCTTGGCTTCTAAGCTACCTGAAGAGCAATAGCGGCCCGACGTCTCTTCACGGCAGGATTGTCGTTGTGGGCCAAGGCTGCGTGTTCTCTAAAGCGAAAATTGTGCTGGCAATACTTTTCTAGAAACTTTTCTCACTGCACCACATGTTCAGCACTGGCCAAACGAAAGGGGACCTCAGGCCTGAAGGTAAGTTCCACTACTTCACATCGGGGGAGTGGGGTGTACAGTGGTTTCCATGAGGCCATACTGCACCTCAGAGGGCCTTAATTCTTCGATGCTCCTGGGGGCACACAGGATAGGAGATCGTTCACCTCTTTCGCATGATGACTTCTCTCCGTGCCGGAACGGCGGATCCTGGCTTCTGAGGAAACGTAGCCTTAAACGGGCCCCTGGAGAAAGCTCTTCACATTCATAGCCAGGGCAACGTACTGCTCTCTGGGTTGCCTACGTTGAGTGCTCCAGTCGTCAAAGAGCCTCGCAAAAGCAGCGCCGGGCAGACCCTCCCTGCCAGTCGAACGGCCCCCTTGAGTGAAAGAGAACTGCGGTGCCAATAGACACCGTGCTGACGACTGGCTCCAGGAGGAGATTCGGGACAGCACTCTCACAGAAGCGAAAGATAGGCTGTGGGCCCAGCTTGAAGAACAGTACGTTTTGCACACTTAACCCAGCTAGGCGTGAGCCAGAGAACCTTGGTCACTGAGGCCTACTTAAGGTACTGGCATACTTAACCCAGTAGATCCCATGCAGAGGTCCCCGTGCCCGAAAGTGCCTCCACGGAAAAGCCCTGTTCCTCCCGTGTGTTTCCTTGAGGCAATCAGGAACCACTGAGGATAACTACGTGAGCTCAGGTTTGAAACTGGGCGACCCTGGGCAAACCTTATTCCCCTCCGTGGTCGACGAGACCGTTGCGGGTCATAAGCTGCCTGAAGCACAGTCCTCGCGCCCACCTTCTCTTTGCTCTCTGAAGGCCTCACATGAGAAGTCTGAGTTTACTCGTGACGGAAGCAGTCTGAGTGTACTCGTGTGAGGCCTGCTGCTCTCAGTTCCCGGCTGGGAGCTTCAGCAGGAGCACTCTGGAGCTCGCCGACAAAAGAATTGTGAGCCCCCCACCCCCCCCGGCCTCAATTATAAGTCCAGATTTCCCCCGTTAGGAACACCTCGGAGTGCCATAGGAGCGAAGAAACATGCGTTAACGGAATGCTTCAGCAGTGTAAGGGATTCATTTCACGCGACACCGTGCACTCACGTTCGTTGTAACAACGGTCAAAGGGCACTGTATGCCTTCCAACTCCTCTGTTGTGTTTGAGCCACAGGAAGTAAATGCATTCGTTAGAATAAGCTCCATGCACGTGCCACGATGATGGCGAAGCGCTTCCCTGTTGAGAGCTTGAGAGCTCTCGTCTGTACGGCTCTCCAACGGCCTCAAGGTCCGCAGTTCTAAACAGCCTTACATTCCATGCTGCTGTGTCCGCAAGGAGGAATTTGGGCTCCTCTGTGAAACACCAATGTGCGTCACAAATGTAACCAGGGAGCTCCCCCAGGACGTCTGCGTACGCAGTCGGTTCCCAGATGTTTACATCCAGCGGGAGAAAGAGAAAAAGGACAGCTTTCCCAGGGACAATTCTGGACCTTTGGGACCATCCAGAATCACCATAGCCTAAACTTTGCACGGCCTGGGGAACACTCTTTCGCATGTCCAGCGATCCCCACTTCGAACCCTTTCTCAGCAGAGGCAGGCACTCTCTCAGTTGTACTAGATACCTCCGCAGAAGCTTCAGAGAAACGTGCTGCGTCATTCAGCTTGAAAGTGGGACGCGGATGGGAGAGTACACTTTCTCCCCGTTTGGAGGTGCCTTGCGCTTGGCTTCTAAGCTACCTGAAGAGCAATAGCGGCCCGACGTCTCTTCACGGCAGGATTGTCGTTGTGGGCCAAGGCTGCGTGTTCTCTAAAGCGAAAATTGTGCTGGCAATACTTTTCTAGAAACTTTTCTCACTGCACCACATGTTCAGCACTGGCCAAACGAAAGGGGACCTCAGGCCTGAAGGTAAGTTCCACTACTTCACATCGGGGGAGTGGGGTGTACAGTGGTTTCCATGAGGCCATACTGCACCTCAGAGGGCCTTAATTCTTCGATGCTCCTGGGGGCACACAGGATAGGAGATCGTTCACCTCTTTCGCATGATGACTTCTCTCCGTGCCGGAACGGCGGATCCTGGCTTCTGAGGAAACGTAGCCTTAAACGGGCCCCTGGAGAAAGCTCTTCACATTCATAGCCAGGGCAACGTACTGCTCTCTGGGTTGCCTACGTTGAGTGCTCCAGTCGTCAAAGAGCCTCGCAAAAGCAGCGCCGGGCAGACCCTCCCTGCCAGTCGAACGGCCCCCTTGAGTGAAAGAGAACTGCGGTGCCAATAGACACCGTGCTGACGACTGGCTCCAGGAGGAGATTCGGGACAGCACTCTCACAGAAGCGAAAGATAGGCTGTGGGCCCAGCTTGAGGAACAGTACGTTTTGCACACTTAACCCAGCTAGGCGTGAGCCAGAGAACCTTGGTCACTGAGGCCTACTTAAGGTACTGGCATACTTAACCCAGTAGATCCCATGCAGAGGTCCCCGTGCCCGAAAGTGCCTCCACGGAAAAGCCCTGTTCCTCCCGTGTGTTTCCTTGAGGCAATCAGGAACCACTGAGGATAACTACGTGAGCTCAGGTTTGAAACTGGGTGACCCTGGGCAAACCTTATTCCCCTCCGTGGTCGACGAGACCGTTGCGGGTCATAAGCTGCCTGAAGCACAGTCCTCGCGCCCACCTTCTCTTTGCTCTCTGAAGGCCTCACATGAGAAGTCTGAGTTTACTCGTGACGGAAGCAGTCTGAGTGTACTCGTGTGAGGCCTGCTGCTCTCAGTTCCCGGCTGGGAGCTTCAGCAGGAGCACTCTAGAGCTCGCCGACAAAAGAAATGTGAGTCCCCCCCGGGTCTCAAGTAAAAGTCCAGATTTCCCCCGTTAGGAACACCTCGGAGTGCCATAGGAGCGAAGAAGCATGCGTTAAGGGAATGCTTCAACAGGGTAAGGGATTTATTTCACGAGACACAGTGCACTCACTCACGTTGGTTGCAACAATTGTCAAAGGGCACTGTACGCCTTCCAACTCCTCTGTTGTGTTTGAGCCACAGGAAGTAAAGGCATTCGTTTGGTTAAGCTCCATGCACGTGCAACGATAATGGTGAAGCGCTGCCCTGTTCGCTTGAAAGCTCTCGTTTGTAACGGCCTTTCAACGGCCTCAACGTACGCAGTTCTAAACCGCCTTACATTCCGTGCTGGTGTGCCCCCAAGGAGGAATTTGGGCTCTTTTGTGAAACACCAATGTGCGTCACAAATGAAGCCAGGGGGCTCCCCCAGGACGGCTGCGTACGGCAGTCGGTTCCCAGATGTTTACTTCCAGCCGGAGAAAGAAAAAAAGGACAGTTTTCCGAGGGACAATTCTGGATCTTCGGGACCATCCAGAATCACCAAAGCGTAAACTTTGAACGGCCTGGGGAACGCTCTTTCGCATGTCCAGGGACCCCCACGTCAAAATCTTTCTCAGCAGAGGCAGGCACTATGTCACTTGCACTAGATAGCTCGGCAGAACCTTCCGAGAAACATGCTGCGTCATTCAGCTTGAGAGTGGGACGCGGATGGGAGAGCACGCTTTCTCCCCGTTTGGAGGCGCCTTGCGCTTGGCTTCGAAGCTGCCTGAACAGCACTAGCGGCCCGACGTCTCTTCACGGCAGGAATGTCGTTGTGGGCCAAGGCTGCGTGTTCTCCAAAGCGAGAACTCTGCTGGCAATACCTTTCTAGGACCTCCTCCCACGGCACCAGATGTTCAGCTCTGGCCAAACGAAAGGGGACCTCAGGCCTCAAGGTAAGTTCCAGTGTTTCACGTCGGAGGAGTTGGGCGTGCAGTGGTTTGCATGAGGCCATACTGCACCACGGAGTGCCTTAACTCTTCGAGGCTCCTGGGGGCACACAGGATAGGAGCTCGTTCAACAATTTCGCATGATGACTTCTCTCCGTGCCGGAACGGCGGATCCTGGCTCCTGAGGAAACGTAACCTAAACAGGCCCCTGGAGAAAGCTCTTCACAGTCATAGCCAGGGCAACGTACTGCTCTCTGGGTTGACTAGGTTGAGTGCCCCAGTCGTCCAAGAGCCTCACGAAAGAAGCGCTGGGCAGACTCTTTTTGACTGTCGAACGGACTCCTTGACTGAAAGAGAACTGCAGTGTCAATAGGCACCGTGCTGAAGACTGGCTCCAGGAGGAGATTCCGGACAGCACTCCCACAGAAGCGAAAGGTAGGCTGTGGGCCCAGCCTGAGGAACAGTACGTTTTGCAAACTTAAGACAGCTAAGCATGAGCCAGAGAGCCTTGGTCACTGAGGCCTACCTAATGCACTGGCATACTTATCCTGTAGATCGACTGCAGAGGTCCCTGTGCCCAAAAGTGCCTCCGTGGAAGGGCCCTGTTCCTCCCGTGTGTTTCCTTGAGGCAATCAGGAACCACTGAGGATAACTACGTGAGCTCAGGTTTGAAACTGGGCGACCCTGGGCAAACCTTATTCCCCTCCGTGGTCGACGAGACCGTTGCGGGTCATAAGCTGCCTGAAGCACAGTCCTCGCGCCCACCTTCTCTTTGCTCTCTGAAGGCCTCACATGAGAAGTCTGAGTTTACTCGTGACGGAAGCAGTCTGAGTGTACTCGTGTGAGGCCTGCTGCTCTCAGTTCCCGGCTGGGAGCTTCAGCAGGAGCACTCTGGAGCTCGCCGACAAAAGAATTGTGAGCCCCCCACCCCCCCCGGCCTCAATTATAAGTCCAGATTTCCCCCGTTAGGAACACCTCGGAGTGCCATAGGAGCGAAGAAACATGCGTTAACGGAATGCTTCAGCAGTGTAAGGGATTCATTTCACGCGACACCGTGCACTCACGTTCGTTGTAACAACGGTCAAAGGGCACTGTATGCCTTCCAACTCCTCTGTTGTGTTTGAGCCACAGGAAGTAAATGCATTCGTTAGAATAAGCTCCATGCACGTGCCACGATGATGGCGAAGCGCTTCCCTGTTGAGAGCTTGAGAGCTCTCGTCTGTACGGCTCTCCAACGGCCTCAAGGTCCGCAGTTCTAAACAGCCTTACATTCCATGCTGCTGTGTCCGCAAGGAGGAATTTGGGCTCCTCTGTGAAACACCAATGTGCGTCACAAATGTAACCAGGGAGCTCCCCCAGGACGTCTGCGTACGCAGTCGGTTCCCAGATGTTTACATCCAGCGGGAGAAAGAGAAAAAGGACAGCTTTCCCAGGGACAATTCTGGACCTTTGGGACCATCCAGAATCACCATAGCCTAAACTTTGCACGGCCTGGGGAACACTCTTTCGCATGTCCAGCGATCCCCACTTCGAACCCTTTCTCAGCAGAGGCAGGCACTCTCTCAGTTGTACTAGATACCTCCGCAGAAGCTTCAGAGAAACGTGCTGCGTCATTCAGCTTGAAAGTGGGACGCGGATGGGAGAGTACACTTTCTCCCCGTTTGGAGGTGCCTTGCGCTTGGCTTCTAAGCTACCTGAAGAGCAATAGCGGCCCGACGTCTCTTCACGGCAGGATTGTCGTTGTGGGCCAAGGCTGCGTGTTCTCTAAAGCGAAAATTGTGCTGGCAATACTTTTCTAGAAACTTTTCTCACTGCACCACATGTTCAGCACTGGCCAAACGAAAGGGGACCTCAGGCCTGAAGGTAAGTTCCACTACTTCACATCGGGGGAGTGGGGTGTACAGTGGTTTCCATGAGGCCATACTGCACCTCAGAGGGCCTTAATTCTTCGATGCTCCTGGGGGCACACAGGATAGGAGATCGTTCACCTCTTTCGCATGATGACTTCTCTCCGTGCCGGAATGGCGGATCCTGGCTTCTGAGGAAACGTAGCCTTAAACGGGCCCCTGGAGAAAGCTCTTCACATTCATAGCCAGGGCAACGTACTGCTCTCTGGGTTGCCTACGTTGAGTGCTCCAGTCGTCAAAGAGCCTCGCAAAAGCAGCGCCGGGCAGACCCTCCCTGCCAGTCGAACGGCCCCCTTGAGTGAAAGAGAACTGCGGTGCCAATAGACACCGTGCTGACGACTGGCTCCAGGAGGAGATTCGGGACAGCACTCTCACAGAAGCGAAAGATAGGCTGTGGGCCCAGCTTGAGGAACAGTACGTTTTGCACACTTAACCCAGCTAGGCGTGAGCCAGAGAACCTTGGTCACTGAGGCCTACTTAAGGTACTGGCATACTTAACCCAGTAGATCCCATGCAGAGGTCCCCGTGCCCGAAAGTGCCTCCACGGAAAAGCCCTGTTCCTCCCGTGTGTTTCCTTGAGGCAATCAGGAACCACTGAGGATAACTACGTGAGCTCAGGTTTGAAACTGGGCGACCCTGGGCAAACCTTATTCCCCTCCGTGGTCGACGAGACCGTTGCGGGTCATAAGCTGCCTGAAGCACAGTCCTCGCGCCCACCTTCTCTTTGCTCTCTGAAGGCCTCACATGAGAAGTCTGAGTTTACTCGTGACGGAAGCAGTCTGAGTGTACTCGTGTGAGGCCTGCTGCTCTCAGTTCCCGGCTGGGAGCTTCAGCAGGAGCACTCTAGAGCTCGCCGACAAAAGAAATGTGAGTCCCCCCCGGGTCTCAAGTAAAAGTCCAGATTTCCCCCGTTAGGAACACCTCGGAGTGCCATAGGAGCGAAGAAGCATGCGTTAAGGGAATGCTTCAACAGGGTAAGGGATTTATTTCACGAGACACAGTGCACTCACTCACGTTGGTTGCAACAATTGTCAAAGGGCACTGTACGCCTTCCAACTCCTCTGTTGTGTTTGAGCCACAGGAAGTAAAGGCATTCGTTTGGTTAAGCTCCATGCACGTGCAACGATAATGGTGAAGCGCTGCCCTGTTCGCTTGAAAGCTCTCGTTTGTAACGGCCTTTCAACGGCCTCAACGTACGCAGTTCTAAACCGCCTTACATTCCGTGCTGGTGTGCCCCCAAGGAGGAATTTGGGCTCTTTTGTGAAACACCAATGTGCGTCACAAATGAAGCCAGGGGGCTCCCCCAGGACGGCTGCGTACGGCAGTCGGTTCCCAGATGTTTACTTCCAGCCGGAGAAAGAAAAAAAGGACAGTTTTCCGAGGGACAATTCTGGATCTTCGGGACCATCCAGAATCACCAAAGCGTAAACTTTGAACGGCCTGGGGAACGCTCTTTCGCATGTCCAGGGACCCCCACGTCAAAATCTTTCTCAGCAGAGGCAGGCACTATGTCACTTGCACTAGATAGCTCGGCAGAACCTTCCGAGAAACATGCTGCGTCATTCAGCTTGAGAGTGGGACGCGGATGGGAGAGTACGCTTTCTCCCCGTTTGGAGGTGCCTTGCGCTTGGCTTCGAAGCTGCCTGAACAGCACTAGAGGCCCGACGTCTCTTCACGGCAGGAATGTCGTTGTGGGCCAAGGCTGCGTGTTCTACAAAGCGAAAACTCTGCTGGCAATACCTTTCTAGGAACTCCTCCCACGGTTCAGCTCTGGCCAAACGAAAGGGGACCTCAGGCCTCAAGGTAAGTTCCAGTGTTTCACGTCGGAGGAGTTGGGCGTGCAGTGGTTTGCATGAGGCCATACTGCACCACGGAGTGCCTTAACTCTTCGAGGCTCCTGGGGGCACACAGGATAGGAGCTCGTTCAACAATTTCGCATGATGACTTCTCTCCGTGCCGGAACGGCGGATCCTGGCTCCTGAGGAAACGTAACCTAAACAGGCCCCTGGAGAAAGCTCTTCACAGTCATAGCCAGGGCAACGTACTGCTCTCTGGGTTGACTAGGTTGAGTGCCCCAGTCGTCCAAGAGCCTCACGAAAGAAGCGCTGGGCAGACTCTTTTTGACTGTCGAAAGGACTCCTTGACTGAAAGAGAACTGCAGTGTCAATAGGCACCGTGCTGAAGACTGGCTCCAGGAGGAGATTCCGGACAGCACTCCCACAGAAGCGAAAGGTAGGCTGTGGGCCCAGCCTGAGGAACAGTACGTTTTGCAAACTTAAGACAGCTAAGCATGAGCCAGAGAGCCTTGGTCACTGAGGCCTACCTAATGCACTGGCATACTTATCCTGTAGATCGACTGCAGAGGTCCCTGTGCCCAAAAGTGCCTCCGTGGAAGGGCCCTGTTCCTCCCGTGTGTTTCCTTGAGGCAATCAGGAACCACTGAGGATAACTACGTGAGCTCAGGTTTGAAACTGGGCGACCCTGGGCAAACCTTATTCCCCTCCGTGGTCGACGAGACCGTTGCGGGTCATAAGCTGCCTGAAGCACAGTCCTCGCGCCCACCTTCTCTTTGCTGTCTGAAGGCCTCACATAAGAAGTCTGAGTTTACTCGTGACGGAAGCAGTCTGAGTGTACTCGTGTGAGGCCTGCTGCTCTCAGTTCCCGGCTGGGAGCTTCAGCAGGAGCACTCTGGAGCTCGCCGACAAAAGAATTGTGAGCCCCCCACCCCCCCCGGCCTCAATTATAAGTCCAGATTTCCCCCGTTAGGAACACCTCGGAGTGCCATAGGAGCGAAGAAACATGCGTTAACGGAATGCTTCAGCAGTGTAAGGGATTCATTTCACGCGACACCGTGCACTCACGTTCGTTGTAACAACGGTCAAAGGGCACTGTATGCCTTCCAACTCCTCTGTTGTGTTTGAGCCACAGGAAGTAAATGCATTCGTTAGAATAAGCTCCATGCACGTGCCACGATGATGGCGAAGCGCTTCCCTGTT
This sequence comes from Phocoena phocoena, assembly GCF_963924675.1. NCBI lineage: Eukaryota > Metazoa > Chordata > Mammalia > Artiodactyla > Phocoenidae > Phocoena > Phocoena phocoena. The sequence goes on from NW_027077466.1 coordinate 47,254, forward strand.
GAGAGCTTGAGAGCTCTCGTCTGTACGGCTCTCCAACGGCCTCAAGGTCCGCAGTTCTAAACAGCCTTACATTCCATGCTGCTGTGTCCGCAAGGAGGAATTTGGGCTCCTCTGTGAAACACCAATGTGCGTCACAAATGTAACCAGGGAGCTCCCCCAGGACGTCTGCGTACGCAGTCGGTTCCCAGATGTTTACATCCAGCGGGAGAAAGAGAAAAAGGACAGCTTTCCCAGGGACAATTCTGGACCTTTGGGACCATCCAGAATCACCATAGCCTAAACTTTGCACGGCCTGGGGAACACTCTTTCGCATGTCCAGCGATCCCCACTTCGAACCCTTTCTCAGCAGAGGCAGGCACTCTCTCAGTTGTACTAGATACCTCCGCAGAAGCTTCAGAGAAACGTGCTGCGTCATTCAGCTTGAAAGTGGGACGCGGATGGGAGAGTACACTTTCTCCCCGTTTGGAGGTGCCTTGCGCTTGGCTTCTAAGCTACCTGAAGAGCAATAGCGGCCCGACGTCTCTTCACGGCAGGATTGTCGTTGTGGGCCAAGGCTGCGTGTTCTCTAAAGCGAAAATTGTGCTGGCAATACTTTTCTAGAAACTTTTCTCACTGCACCACATGTTCAGCACTGGCCAAACGAAAGGGGACCTCAGGCCTGAAGGTAAGTTCCACTACTTCACATCGGGGGAGTGGGGTGTACAGTGGTTTCCATGAGGCCATACTGCACCTCAGAGGGCCTTAATTCTTCGATGCTCCTGGGGGCACACAGGATAGGAGATCGTTCACCTCTTTCGCATGATGACTTCTCTCCGTGCCGGAACGGCGGATCCTGGCTTCTGAGGAAACGTAGCCTTAAACGGGCCCCTGGAGAAAGCTCTTCACATTCATAGCCAGGGCAACGTACTGCTCTCTGGGTTGCCTACGTTGAGTGCTCCAGTCGTCAAAGAGCCTCGCAAAAGCAGCGCCGGGCAGACCCTCCCTGCCAGTCGAACGGCCCCCTTGAGTGAAAGAGAACTGCGGTGCCAATAGACACCGTGCTGACGACTGGCTCCAGGAGGAGATTCGGGACAGCACTCTCACAGAAGCGAAAGATAGGCTGTGGGCCCAGCTTGAAGAACAGTACGTTTTGCACACTTAACCCAGCTAGGCGTGAGCCAGAGAACCTTGGTCACTGAGGCCTACTTAAGGTACTGGCATACTTAACCCAGTAGATCCCATGCAGAGGTCCCCGTGCCCGAAAGTGCCTCCACGGAAAAGCCCTGTTCCTCCCGTGTGTTTCCTTGAGGCAATCAGGAACCACTGAGGATAACTACGTGAGCTCAGGTTTGAAACTGGGCGACCCTGGGCAAACCTTATTCCCCTCCGTGGTCGACGAGACCGTTGCGGGTCATAAGCTGCCTGAAGCACAGTCCTCGCGCCCACCTTCTCTTTGCTCTCTGAAGGCCTCACATGAGAAGTCTGAGTTTACTCGTGACGGAAGCAGTCTGAGTGTACTCGTGTGAGGCCTGCTGCTCTCAGTTCCCGGCTGGGAGCTTCAGCAGGAGCACTCTGGAGCTCGCCGACAAAAGAATTGTGAGCCCCCCACCCCCCCCGGCCTCAATTATAAGTCCAGATTTCCCCCGTTAGGAACACCTCGGAGTGCCATAGGAGCGAAGAAACATGCGTTAACGGAATGCTTCAGCAGTGTAAGGGATTCATTTCACGCGACACCGTGCACTCACGTTCGTTGTAACAACGGTCAAAGGGCACTGTATGCCTTCCAACTCCTCTGTTGTGTTTGAGCCACAGGAAGTAAATGCATTCGTTAGAATAAGCTCCATGCACGTGCCACGATGATGGCGAAGCGCTTCCCTGTTGAGAGCTTGAGAGCTCTCGTCTGTACGGCTCTCCAACGGCCTCAAGGTCCGCAGTTCTAAACAGCCTTACATTCCATGCTGCTGTGTCCGCAAGGAGGAATTTGGGCTCCTCTGTGAAACACCAATGTGCGTCACAAATGTAACCAGGGAGCTCCCCCAGGACGTCTGCGTACGCAGTCGGTTCCCAGATGTTTACATCCAGCGGGAGAAAGAGAAAAAGGACAGCTTTCCCAGGGACAATTCTGGACCTTTGGGACCATCCAGAATCACCATAGCCTAAACTTTGCACGGCCTGGGGAACACTCTTTCGCATGTCCAGCGATCCCCACTTCGAACCCTTTCTCAGCAGAGGCAGGCACTCTCTCAGTTGTACTAGATACCTCCGCAGAAGCTTCAGAGAAACGTGCTGCGTCATTCAGCTTGAAAGTGGGACGCGGATGGGAGAGTACACTTTCTCCCCGTTTGGAGGTGCCTTGCGCTTGGCTTCTAAGCTACCTGAAGAGCAATAGCGGCCCGACGTCTCTTCACGGCAGGATTGTCGTTGTGGGCCAAGGCTGCGTGTTCTCTAAAGCGAAAATTGTGCTGGCAATACTTTTCTAGAAACTTTTCTCACTGCACCACATGTTCAGCACTGGCCAAACGAAAGGGGACCTCAGGCCTGAAGGTAAGTTCCACTACTTCACATCGGGGGAGTGGGGTGTACAGTGGTTTCCATGAGGCCATACTGCACCTCAGAGGGCCTTAATTCTTCGATGCTCCTGGGGGCACACAGGATAGGAGATCGTTCACCTCTTTCGCATGATGACTTCTCTCCGTGCCGGAACGGCGGATCCTGGCTTCTGAGGAAACGTAGCCTTAAACGGGCCCCTGGAGAAAGCTCTTCACATTCATAGCCAGGGCAACGTACTGCTCTCTGGGTTGCCTACGTTGAGTGCTCCAGTCGTCAAAGAGCCTCGCAAAAGCAGCGCCGGGCAGACCCTCCCTGCCAGTCGAACGGCCCCCTTGAGTGAAAGAGAACTGCGGTGCCAATAGACACCGTGCTGACGACTGGCTCCAGGAGGAGATTCGGGACAGCACTCTCACAGAAGCGAAAGATAGGCTGTGGGCCCAGCTTGAGGAACAGTACGTTTTGCACACTTAACCCAGCTAGGCGTGAGCCAGAGAACCTTGGTCACTGAGGCCTACTTAAGGTACTGGCATACTTAACCCAGTAGATCCCATGCAGAGGTCCCCGTGCCCGAAAGTGCCTCCACGGAAAAGCCCTGTTCCTCCCGTGTGTTTCCTTGAGGCAATCAGGAACCACTGAGGATAACTACGTGAGCTCAGGTTTGAAACTGGGTGACCCTGGGCAAACCTTATTCCCCTCCGTGGTCGACGAGACCGTTGCGGGTCATAAGCTGCCTGAAGCACAGTCCTCGCGCCCACCTTCTCTTTGCTCTCTGAAGGCCTCACATGAGAAGTCTGAGTTTACTCGTGACGGAAGCAGTCTGAGTGTACTCGTGTGAGGCCTGCTGCTCTCAGTTCCCGGCTGGGAGCTTCAGCAGGAGCACTCTAGAGCTCGCCGACAAAAGAAATGTGAGTCCCCCCCGGGTCTCAAGTAAAAGTCCAGATTTCCCCCGTTAGGAACACCTCGGAGTGCCATAGGAGCGAAGAAGCATGAGTTAAGGGAATGCTTCAACAGGGTAAGGGATTTATTTCACGAGACACAGTGCACTCACTCACGTTGGTTGCAACAATTGTCAAAGGGCACTGTACGCCTTCCAACTCCTCTGTTGTGTTTGAGCCACAGGAAGTAAAGGCATTCGTTTGGTTAAGCTCCATGCACGTGCAACGATAATGGTGAAGCGCTGCCCTGTTCGCTTGAAAGCTCTCGTTTGTAACGGCCTTTCAACGGCCTCAACGTACGCAGTTCTAAACCGCCTTACATTCCGTGCTGGTGTGCCCCCAAGGAGGAATTTGGGCTCTTTTGTGAAACACCAATGTGCGTCACAAATGAAGCCAGGGGGCTCCCCCAGGACGGCTGCGTACGGCAGTCGGTTCCCAGATGTTTACTTCCAGCCGGAGAAAGAAAAAAAGGACAGTTTTCCGAGGGACAATTCTGGATCTTCGGGACCATCCAGAATCACCAAAGCGTAAACTTTGAACGGCCTGGGGAACGCTCTTTCGCATGTCCAGGGACCCCCACGTCAAAATCTTTCTCAGCAGAGGCAGGCACTATGTCACTTGCACTAGATAGCTCGGCAGAACCTTCCGAGAAACATGCTGCGTCATTCAGCTTGAGAGTGGGACGCGGATGGGAGAGCACGCTTTCTCCCCGTTTGGAGGCGCCTTGCGCTTGGCTTCGAAGCTGCCTGAACAGCACTAGCGGCCCGACGTCTCTTCACGGCAGGAATGTCGTTGTGGGCCAAGGCTGCGTGTTCTCCAAAGCGAGAACTCTGCTGGCAATACCTTTCTAGGACCTCCTCCCACGGCACCAGATGTTCAGCTCTGGCCAAACGAAAGGGGACCTCAGGCCTCAAGGTAAGTTCCAGTGTTTCACGTCGGAGGAGTTGGGCGTGCAGTGGTTTGCATGAGGCCATACTGCACCACGGAGTGCCTTAACTCTTCGAGGCTCCTGGGGGCACACAGGATAGGAGCTCGTTCAACAATTTCGCATGATGACTTCTCTCCGTGCCGGAACGGCGGATCCTGGCTCCTGAGGAAACGTAACCTAAACAGGCCCCTGGAGAAAGCTCTTCACAGTCATAGCCAGGGCAACGTACTGCTCTCTGGGTTGACTAGGTTGAGTGCCCCAGTCGTCCAAGAGCCTCACGAAAGAAGCGCTGGGCAGACTCTTTTTGACTGTCGAACGGACTCCTTGACTGAAAGAGAACTGCAGTGTCAATAGGCACCGTGCTGAAGACTGGCTCCAGGAGGAGATTCCGGACAGCACTCCCACAGAAGCGAAAGGTAGGCTGTGGGCCCAGCCTGAGGAACAGTACGTTTTGCAAACTTAAGACAGCTAAGCATGAGCCAGAGAGCCTTGGTCACTGAGGCCTACCTAATGCACTGGCATACTTATCCTGTAGATCGACTGCAGAGGTCCCTGTGCCCAAAAGTGCCTCCGTGGAAGGGCCCTGTTCCTCCCGTGTGTTTCCTTGAGGCAATCAGGAACCACTGAGGATAACTACGTGAGCTCAGGTTTGAAACTGGGCGACCCTGGGCAAACCTTATTCCCCTCCGTGGTCGACGAGACCGTTGCGGGTCATAAGCTGCCTGAAGCACAGTCCTCGCGCCCACCTTCTCTTTGCTGTCTGAAGGCCTCACATAAGAAGTCTGAGTTTACTCGTGACGGAAGCAGTCTGAGTGTACGCGTGTGAGGCCTGCTGCTCTCAGTTCCCGGCTGGGAGCTTCAGCAGGAGCACTCTGGAGCTCGCCGACAAAAGAATTGTGAGCCCCCCACCCCCCCCGGCCTCAATTATAAGTCCAGATTTCCCCCGTTAGGAACACCTCGGAGTGCCATAGGAGCGAAGAAACATGCGTTAACGGAATGCTTCAGCAGTGTAAGGGATTCATTTCACGCGACACCGTGCACTCACGTTCGTTGTAACAACGGTCAAAGGGCACTGTATGCCTTCCAACTCCTCTGTTGTGTTTGAGCCACAGGAAGTAAATGCATTCGTTAGAATAAGCTCCATGCACGTGCCACGATGATGGCGAAGCGCTTCCCTGTTGAGAGCTTGAGAGCTCTCGTCTGTACGGCTCTCCAACGGCCTCAAGGTCCGCAGTTCTAAACAGCCTTACATTCCATGCTGCTGTGTCCGCAAGGAGGAATTTGGGCTCCTCTGTGAAACACCAATGTGCGTCACAAATGTAACCAGGGAGCTCCCCCAGGACGTCTGCGTACGCAGTCGGTTCCCAGATGTTTACATCCAGCGGGAGAAAGAGAAAAAGGACAGCTTTCCCAGGGACAATTCTGGACCTTTGGGACCATCCAGAATCACCATAGCCTAAACTTTGCACGGCCTGGGGAACACTCTTTCGCATGTCCAGCGATCCCCACTTCGAACCCTTTCTCAGCAGAGGCAGGCACTCTCTCAGTTGTACTAGATACCTCCGCAGAAGCTTCAGAGAAACGTGCTGCGTCATTCAGCTTGAAAGTGGGACGCGGATGGGAGAGTACACTTTCTCCCCGTTTGGAGGTGCCTTGCGCTTGGCTTCTAAGCTACCTGAAGAGCAATAGCGGCCCGACGTCTCTTCACGGCAGGATTGTCGTTGTGGGCCAAGGCTGCGTGTTCTCTAAAGCGAAAATTGTGCTGGCAATACTTTTCTAGAAACTTTTCTCACTGCACCACATGTTCAGCACTGGCCAAACGAAAGGGGACCTCAGGCCTGAAGGTAAGTTCCACTACTTCACATCGGGGGAGTGGGGTGTACAGTGGTTTCCATGAGGCCATACTGCACCTCAGAGGGCCTTAATTCTTCGATGCTCCTGGGGGCACACAGGATAGGAGATCGTTCACCTCTTTCGCATGATGACTTCTCTCCGTGCCGGAACGGCGGATCCTGGCTTCTGAGGAAACGTAGCCTTAAACGGGCCCCTGGAGAAAGCTCTTCACATTCATAGCCAGGGCAACGTACTGCTCTCTGGGTTGCCTACGTTGAGTGCTCCAGTCGTCAAAGAGCCTCGCAAAAGCAGCGCCGGGCAGACCCTCCCTGCCAGTCGAACGGCCCCCTTGAGTGAAAGAGAACTGCGGTGCCAATAGACACCGTGCTGACGACTGGCTCCAGGAGGAGATTCGGGACAGCACTCTCACAGAAGCGAAAGATAGGCTGTGGGCCCAGCTTGAGGAACAGTACGTTTTGCACACTTAACCCAGTTAGGCGTGAGCCAGAGAACCTTGGTCACTGAGGCCTACTTAAGGTACTGGCATACTTAACCCAGTAGATCCCATGCAGAGGTCCCCGTGCCCGAAAGTGCCTCCACGGAAAAGCCCTGTTCCTCCCGTGTGTTTCCTTGAGGCAATCAGGAACCACTGAGGATAACTACGTGAGCTCAGGTTTGAAACTGGGCGACCCTGGGCAAACCTTATTCCCCTCCGTGGTCGACGAGACCGTTGCGGGTCATAAGCTGCCTGAAGCACAGTCCTCGCGCCCACCTTCTCTTTGCTGTCTGAAGGCCTCACATAAGAAGTCTGAGTTTACTCGTGACGGAAGCAGTCTGAGTGTACTCGTGTGAGGCCTGCTGCTCTCAGTTCCCGGCTGGGAGCTTCAGCAGGAGCACTCTGGAGCTCGCCGACAAAAGAATTGTGAGCCCCCCACCCCCCCCGGCCTCAATTATAAGTCCAGATTTCCCCCGTTAGGAACACCTCGGAGTGCCATAGGAGCGAAGAAACATGCGTTAACGGAATGCTTCAGCAGTGTAAGGGATTCATTTCACGCGACACCGTGCACTCACGTTCGTTGTAACAACGGTCAAAGGGCACTGTATGCCTTCCAACTCCTCTGTTGTGTTTGAGCCACAGGAAGTAAATGCATTCGTTAGAATAAGCTCCATGCACGTGCCACGATGATGGCGAAGCGCTTCCCTGTTGAGAGCTTGAGAGCTCTCGTCTGTACGGCTCTCCAACGGCCTCAAGGTCCGCAGTTCTAAACAGCCTTACATTCCATGCTGCTGTGTCCGCAAGGAGGAATTTGGGCTCCTCTGTGAAACACCAATGTGCGTCACAAATGTAACCAGGGAGCTCCCCCAGGACGTCTGCGTACGCAGTCGGTTCCCAGATGTTTACATCCAGCGGGAGAAAGAGAAAAAGGACAGCTTTCCCAGGGACAATTCTGGACCTTTGGGACCATCCAGAATCACCATAGCCTAAACTTTGCACGGCCTGGGGAACACTCTTTCGCATGTCCAGCGATCCCCACTTCGAACCCTTTCTCAGCAGAGGCAGGCACTCTCTCAGTTGTACTAGATACCTCCGCAGAAGCTTCAGAGAAACGTGCTGCGTCATTCAGCTTGAAAGTGGGACGCGGATGGGAGAGTACACTTTCTCCCCGTTTGGAGGTGCCTTGCGCTTGGCTTCTAAGCTACCTGAAGAGCAATAGCGGCCCGACGTCTCTTCACGGCAGGATTGTCGTTGTGGGCCAAGGCTGCGTGTTCTCTAAAGCGAAAATTGTGCTGGCAATACTTTTCTAGAAACTTTTCTCACTGCACCACATGTTCAGCACTGGCCAAACGAAAGGGGACCTCAGGCCTGAAGGTAAGTTCCACTACTTCACATCGGGGGAGTGGGGTGTACAGTGGTTTCCATGAGGCCATACTGCACCTCAGAGGGCCTTAATACTTCGATGCTCCTGGGGGCACACAGGATAGGAGATCGTTCACCTCTTTCGCATGATGACTTCTCTCCGTGCCGGAACGGCGGATCCTGGCTTCTGAGGAAACGTAGCCTTAAACGGGCCCCTGGAGAAAGCTCTTCACATTCATAGCCAGGGCAACGTACTGCTCTCTGGGTTGCCTACGTTGAGTGCTCCAGTCGTCAAAGAGCCTCGCAAAAGCAGCGCCGGGCAGACCCTCCCTGCCAGTCGAACGGCCCCCTTGAGTGAAAGAGAACTGCGGTGCCAATAGACACCGTGCTGACGACTGGCTCCAGGAGGAGATTCGGGACAGCACTCTCACAGAAGCGAAAGATAGGCTGTGGGCCCAGCTTGAGGAACAGTACGTTTTGCACACTTAACCCAGCTAGGCGTGAGCCAGAGAACCTTGGTCACTGAGGCCTACTTAAGGTACTGGCATACTTAACCCAGTAGATCCCATGCAGAGGTCCCCGTGCCCGAAAGTGCCTCCACGGAAAAGCCCTGTTCCTCCCGTGTGTTTCCTTGAGGCAATCAGGAACCACTGAGGATAACTACGTGAGCTCAGGTTTGAAACTGGGCGACCCTGGGCAAACCTTATTCCCCTCCGTGGTCGACGAGACCGTTGCGGGTCATAAGCTGCCTGAAGCACAGTCCTCGCGCCCACCTTCTCTTTGCTGTCTGAAGGCCTCACATAAGAAGTCTGAGTTTACTCGTGACGGAAGCAGTCTGAGTGTACTCGTGTGAGGCCTGCTGCTCTCAGTTCCCGGCTGGGAGCTTCAGCAGGAGCACTCTGGAGCTCGCCGACAAAAGAATTGTGAGCCCCCCACCCCCCCCGGCCTCAATTATAAGTCCAGATTTCCCCCGTTAGGAACACCTCGGAGTGCCATAGGAGCGAAGAAACATGCGTTAACGGAATGCTTCAGCAGTGTAAGGGATTCATTTCACGCGACACCGTGCACTCACGTTCGTTGTAACAACGGTCAAAGGGCACTGTATGCCTTCCAACTCCTCTGTTGTGTTTGAGCCACAGGAAGTAAATGCATTCGTTAGAATAAGCTCCATGCACGTGCCACGATGATGGCGAAGCGCTTCCCTGTTGAGAGCTTGAGAGCTCTCGTCTGTACGGCTCTCCAACGGCCTCAAGGTCCGCAGTTCTAAACAGCCTTACATTCCATGCTGCTGTGTCCGCAAGGAGGAATTTGGGCTCCTCTGTGAAACACCAATGTGCGTCACAAATGTAACCAGGGAGCTCCCCCAGGACGTCTGCGTACGCAGTCGGATCCCAGATGTTTACATCCAGCGGGAGAAAGAGAAAAAGGACAGCTTTCCCAGGGACAATTCTGGACCTTTGGGACCATCCAGAATCACCATAGCCTAAACTTTGCACGGCCTGGGGAACACTCTTTCGCATGTCCAGCGATCCCCACTTCGAACCCTTTCTCAGCAGAGGCAGGCACTCTCTCAGTTGTACTAGATACCTCCGCAGAAGCTTCAGAGAAACGTGCTGCGTCATTCAGCTTGAAAGTGGGACGCGGATGGGAGAGTACACTTTCTCCCCGTTTGGAGGTGCCTTGCGCTTGGCTTCTAAGCTACCTGAAGAGCAATAGCGGCCCGACGTCTCTTCACGGCAGGATTGTCGTTGTGGGCCAAGGCTGCGTGTTCTCTAAAGCGAAAATTGTGCTGGCAATACTTTTCTAGAAACTTTTCTCACTGCACCACATGTTCAGCACTGGCCAAACGAAAGGGGACCTCAGGCCTGAAGGTAAGTTCCACTACTTCACATCGGGGGAGTGGGGTGTACAGTGGTTTCCATGAGGCCATACTGCACCTCAGAGGGCCTTAATTCTTCGATGCTCCTGGGGGCACACAGGATAGGAGATCGTTCACCTCTTTCGCATGATGACTTCTCTCCGTGCCGGAACGGCGGATCCTGGCTTCTGAGGAAACGTAGCCTTAAACGGGCCCCTGGAGAAAGCTCTTCACATTCATAGCCAGGGCAACGTACTGCTCTCTGGGTTGCCTACGTTGAGTGCTCCAGTCGTCAAAGAGCCTCGCAAAAGCAGCGCCGGGCAGACCCTCCCTGCCAGTCGAACGGCCCCCTTGAGTGAAAGAGAACTGCGGTGCCAATAGACACCGTGCTGACGACTGGCTCCAGGAGGAGATTCGGGACAGCACTCTCACAGAAGCGAAAGATAGGCTGTGGGCCCAGCTTGAGGAACAGTACGTTTTGCACACTTAACCCAGCTAGGCGTGAGCCAGAGAACCTTGGTCACTGAGGCCTACTTAAGGTACTGGCATACTTAACCCAGTAGATCCCATGCAGAGGTCCCCGTGCCCGAAAGTGCCTCCACGGAAAAGCCCTGTTCCTCCCGTGTGTTTCCTTGAGGCAATCAGGAACCACTGAGGATAACTACGTGAGCTCAGGTTTGAAACTGGGCGACCCTGGGCAAACCTTATTCCCCTCCGTGGTCGACGAGACCGTTGCGGGTCATAAGCTGCCTGAAGCACAGTCCTCGCGCCCACCTTCTCTTTGCTCTCTGAAGGCCTCACATGAGAAGTCTGAGTTTACTCGTGACGGAAGCAGTCTGAGTGTACTCGTGTGAGGCCTGCTGCTCTCAGTTCCCGGCTGGGAGCTTCAGCAGGAGCACTCTAGAGCTCGCCGACAAAAGAAATGTGAGTCCCCCCCGGGTCTCAAGTAAAAGTCCAGATTTCCCCCGTTAGGAACACCTCGGAGTGCCATAGGAGCGAAGAAGCATGCGTTAAGGGAATGCTTCAACAGGGTAAGGGATTTATTTCACGAGACACAGTGCACTCACTCACGTTGGTTGCAACAATTGTCAAAGGGCACTGTACGCCTTCCAACTCCTCTGTTGTGTTTGAGCCACAGGAAGTAAAGGCATTCGTTTGGTTAAGCTCCATGCACGTGCAACGATAATGGTGAAGCGCTGCCCTGTTCGCTTGAAAGCTCTCGTTTGTAACGGCCTTTCAACGGCCTCAACGTACGCAGTTCTAAACCGCCTTACATTCCGTGCTGGTGTGCCCCCAAGGAGGAATTTGGGCTCTTTTGTGAAACACCAATGTGCGTCACAAATGAAGCCAGGGGGCTCCCCCAGGACGGCTGCGTACGGCAGTCGGTTCCCAGATGTTTACTTCCAGCCGGAGAAAGAAAAAAAGGACAGTTTTCCGAGGGACAATTCTGGATCTTCGGGACCATCCAGAATCACCAAAGCGTAAACTTTGAACGGCCTGGGGAACGCTCTTTCGCATGTCCAGGGACCCCCACGTCAAAATCTTTCTCAGCAGAGGCAGGCACTATGTCACTTGCACTAGATAGCTCGGCAGAACCTTCCGAGAAACATGCTGCGTCATTCAGCTTGAGAGTGGGACGCGGATGGGAGAGTACGCTTTCTCCCCGTTTGGAGGCGCCTTGCGCTTGGCTTCGAAGCTGCCTGAACAGCACTAGCGGCCCGACGTCTCTTCACGGCAGGAATGTCGTTGTGGGCCAAGGCTGTGTGTTCTCCAAAGCGAGAACTCTGCTGGCAATACCTTTCTAGGACCTCCTCCCACGGCACCAGATGTTCAGCTCTGGCCAAACGAAAGGGGACCTCAGGCCTCAAGGTAAGTTCCAGTGTTTCACGTCGGAGGAGTTGGGCGTGCAGTGGTTTGCATGAGGCCATACTGCACCACGGAGTGCCTTAACTCTTCGAGGCTCCTGGGGGCACACAGGATAGGAGCTCATTCAACAATTTCGCATGATGACTTCTCTCCGTGCCGGAACGGCGGATCCTGGCTCCTGAGGAAACGTAACCTAAACAGGCCCCTGGAGAAAGCTCTTCACAGTCATAGCCAGGGCAACGTACTGCTCTCTGGGTTGACTAGGTTGAGTGCCCCAGTCGTCCAAGAGCCTCACGAAAGAAGTGCCTGGCAGACTCTTTTTGACTGTCGAACGGACTCCTTGACTGAAAGAGAACTGCAGTGTCAATAGGCACCGTGCTGAAGACTGGCTCCAGGAGGAGATTCCGGACAGCACTCTCACAGAAGCGAAAGGTAGGCTGTGGGCCCAGCCTGAGGAACAGTACGTTTTGCAAACTTAAGACAGCTAAGCATGAGCCAGAGAGCCTTGGTCACTGTGGCCTACCTAATGCACTGGCATACTTATCCTGTAGATCGACTGCAGAGGTCCCTGTGCCCAAAAGTGCCTCCGTGGAAGGGCCCTGTTCCTCCCGTGTGTTTCCTTGAGGCAATCAGGAACCACTGAGGATAACTACGTGAGCTCAGGTTTGAAACTGGGCGACCCTGGGCAAACCTTATTCCCCTCCGTGGTCGACGAGACCGTTGCGGGTCATAAGCTGCCTGAAGCACAGTCCTCGCGCCCACCTTCTCTTTGCTGTCTGAAGGCCTCACATAAGAAGTCTGAGTTTACTCGTGACGGAAGCAGTCTGAGTGTACTCGTGTGAGGCCTGCTGCTCTCAGTTCCCGGCTGGGAGCTTCAGCAGGAGCACTCTGGAGCTCGCCGACAAAAGAATTGTGAGCCCCCCACCCCCCCCGGCCTCAATTATAAGTCCAGATTTCCCCCGTTAGGAACACCTCGGAGTGCCATAGGAGCGAAGAAACATGCGTTAACGGAATGCTTCAGCAGTGTAAGGGATTCATTTCACGCGACACCGTGCACTCACGTTCGTTGTAACAACGGTCAAAGGGCACTGTATGCCTTCCAACTCCTCTGTTGTGTTTGAGCCACAGGAAGTAAATGCATTCGTTAGAATAAGCTCCATGCACGTGCCACGATGATGGCGAAGCGCTTCCCTGTTGAGAGCTTGAGAGCTCTCGTCTGTACGGCTCTCCAACGGCCTCAAGGTCCGCAGTTCTAAACAGCCTTACATTCCATGCTGCTGTGTCCGCAAGGAGGAATTTGGGCTCCTCTGTGAAACACCAATGTGCGTCACAAATGTAACCAGGGAGCTCCCCCAGGACGTCTGCGTACGCAGTCGGATCCCAGATGTTTACATCCAGCGGGAGAAAGAGAAAAAGGACAGCTTTCCCAGGGACAATTCTGGACCTTTGGGACCATCCAGAATCACCATAGCCTAAACTTTGCACGGCCTGGGGAACACTCTTTCGCATGTCCAGCGATCCCCACTTCGAACCCTTTCTCAGCAGAGGCAGGCACTCTCTCAGTTGTACTAGATACCTCCGCAGAAGCTTCAGAGAAACGTGCTGCGTCATTCAGCTTGAAAGTGGGACGCGGATGGGAGAATACACTTTCTCCCCGTTTGGAGGTGCCTTGCGCTTGGCTTCTAAGCTACCTGAAGAGCAATAGCGGCCCGACGTCTCTTCACGGCAGGATTGTCGTTGTGGGCCAAGGCTGCGTGTTCTCTAAAGCGAAAATTGTGCTGGCAATACTTTTCTAGAAACTTTTCTCACTGCACCACATGTTCAGCACTGGCCAAACGAAAGGGGACCTCAGGCCTGAAGGTAAGTTCCACTACTTCACATCGGGGGAGTGGGGTGTACAGTGGTTTCCATGAGGCCATACTGCACCTCAGAGGGCCTTAATTCTTCGATGCTCCTGGGGGCACACAGGATAGGAGATCGTTCACCTCTTTCGCATGATGACTTCTCTCCGTGCCGGAACGGCGGATCCTGGCTTCTGAGGAAACGTAGCCTTAAACGGGCCCCTGGAGAAAGCTCTTCACATTCATAGCCAGGGCAACGTACTGCTCTCTGGGTTGCCTACGTTGAGTGCTCCAGTCGTCAAAGAGCCTCGCAAAAGCAGCGCCGGGCAGACCCTCCCTGCCAGTCGAACGGCCCCCTTGAGTGAAAGAGAACTGCGGTGCCAATAGACACCGTGCTGACGACTGGCTCCAGGAGGAGATTCGGGACAGCACTCTCACAGAAGCGAAAGATAGGCTGTGGGCCCAGCTTGAGGAACAGTACGTTTTGCACACTTAACCCAGCTAGGCGTGAGCCAGAGAACCTTGGTCACTGAGGCCTACTTAAGGTACTGGCATACTTAACCCAGTAGATCCCATGCAGAGGTCCCCGTGCCCGAAAGTGCCTCCACGGAAAAGCCCTGTTCCTCCCGTGTGTTTCCTTGAGGCAATCAGGAACCACTGAGGATAACTACGTGAGCTCAGGTTTGAAACTGGGCGACCCTGGGCAAACCTTATTCCCCTCCGTGGTCGACGAGACCGTTGCGGGTCATAAGCTGCCTGAAGCACAGTCCTCGCGCCCACCTTCTCTTTGCTCTCTGAAGGCCTCACATGAGAAGTCTGAGTTTACTCGTGACGGAAGCAGTCTGAGTGTACTCGTGTGAGGCCTGCTGCTCTCAGTTCCCGGCTGGGAGCTTCAGCAGGAGCACTCTAGAGCTCGCCGACAAAAGAAATGTGAGTCCCCCCCGGGTCTCAAGTAAAAGTCCAGATTTCCCCCGTTAGGAACACCTCGGAGTGCCATAGGAGCGAAGAAGCATGCGTTAAGGGAATGCTTCAACAGGGTAAGGGATTTATTTCACGAGACACAGTGCACTCACTCACGTTGGTTGCAACAATTGTCAAAGGGCACTGTACGCCTTCCAACTCCTCTGTTGTGTTTGAGCCACAGGAAGTAAAGGCATTCGTTTGGTTAAGCTCCATGCACGTGCAACGATAATGGTGAAGCGCTGCCCTGTTCGCTTGAAAGCTCTCGTTTGTAACGGCCTTTCAACGGCCTCAACGTACGCAGTTCTAAACCGCCTTACATTCCGTGCTGGTGTGCCCCCAAGGAGGAATTTGGGCTCTTTTGTGAAACACCAATGTGCGTCACAAATGAAGCCAGGGGGCTCCCCCAGGACGGCTGCGTACGGCAGTCGGTTCCCAGATGTTTACTTCCAGCCGGAGAAAGAAAAAAAGGACAGTTTTCCGAGGGACAATTCTGGATCTTCGGGACCATCCAGAATCACCAAAGCGTAAACTTTGAACGGCCTGGGGAACGCTCTTTCGCATGTCCAGGGACCCCCACGTCAAAATCTTTCTCAGCAGAGGCAGGCACTATGTCACTTGCACTAGATAGCTCGGCAGAACCTTCCGAGAAACATGCTGCGTCATTCAGCTTGAGAGTGGGACGCGGATGGGAGAGTACGCTTTCTCCCCGTTTGGAGGCGCCTTGCGCTTGGCTTCGAAGCTGCCTGAACAGCACTAGCGGCCCGACGTCTCTTCACGGCAGGAATGTCGTTGTGGGCCAAGGCTGCGTGTTCTCCAAAGCGAGAACTCTGCTGGCAATACCTTTCTAGGACCTCCTCCCACGGCACCAGATGTTCAGCTCTGGCCAAACGAAAGGGGACCTCAGGCCTCAAGGTAAGTTCCAGTGTTTCACGTCGGAGGAGTTGGGCGTGCAGTGGTTTGCATGAGGCCATACTGCACCACGGAGTGCCTTAACTCTTCGAGGCTCCTGGTGGCACACAGGATAGGAGCTCATTCAACAATTTCGCATGATGACTTCTCTCCGTGCCGGAACGGCGGATCCTGGCTCCTGAGGAAACGTAACCTAAACAGGCCCCTGGAGAAAGCTCTTCACAGTCATAGCCAGGGCAACGTACTGCTCTCTGGGTTGACTAGGTTGAGTGCCCCAGTCGTCCAAGAGCCTCACGAAAGAAGCGCCTGGCAGACTCTTTTTGACTGTCGAACGGACTCCTTGACTGAAAGAGAACTGCAGTGTCAATAGGCACCGTGCTGAAGACTGGCTCCAGGAGGAGATTCCGGACAGCACTCTCACAGAAGCGAAAGGTAGGCTGTGGGCCCAGCCTGAGGAACAGTACGTTTTGCAAACTTAAGACAGCTAAGCATGAGCCAGAGAGCCTTGGTCACTGTGGCCTACCTAATGCACTGGCATACTTATCCTGTAGATCGACTGCAGAGGTCCCTGTGCCCAAAAGTGCCTCCGTGGAAGGGCCCTGTTCCTCCCGTGTGTTTCCTTGAGGCAATCAGGAACCACTGAGGATAACTACGTGAGCTCAGGTTTGAAACTGGGCGACCCTGGGCAAACCTTATTCCCCTCCGTGGTCGACGAGACCGTTGCGGGTCATAAGCTGCCTGAAGCACAGTCCTCGCGCCCACCTTCTCTTTGCTCTCTGAAGGCCTCACATAAGAAGTCTGAGTTTACTCGTGACGGAAGCAGTCTGAGTGTACTCGTGTGAGGCCTGCTGCTCTCAGTTCCCGGCTGGGAGCTTCAGCAGGAGCACTCTGGAGCTCGCCGACAAAAGAATTGTGAGCCCCCCACCCCCCCCGGCCTCAATTATAAGTCCAGATTTCCCCCGTTAGGAACACCTCGGAGTGCCATAGGAGCGAAGAAACATGCGTTAACGGAATGCTTCAGCAGTGTAAGGGATTCATTTCACGCGACACCGTGCACTCACGTTCGTTGTAACAACGGTCAAAGGGCACTGTATGCCTTCCAACTCCTCTGTTGTGTTTGAGCCACAGGAAGTAAATGCATTCGTTAGAATAAGCTCCATGCACGTGCCACGATGATGGCGAAGCGCTTCCCTGTTGAGAGCTTGAGAGCTCTCGTCTGTACGGCTCTCCAACGGCCTCAAGGTCCGCAGTTCTAAACAGCCTTACATTCCATGCTGCTGTGTCCGCAAGGAGGAATTTGGGCTCCTCTGTGAAACACCAATGTGCGTCACAAATGTAACCAGGGAGCTCCCCCAGGACGTCTGCGTACGCAGTCGGATCCCAGATGTTTACATCCAGCGGGAGAAAGAGAAAAAGGACAGCTTTCCCAGGGACAATTCTGGACCTTTGGGACCATCCAGAATCACCATAGCCTAAACTTTGCACGGCCTGGGGAACACTCTTTCGCATGTCCAGCGATCCCCACTTCGAACCCTTTCTCAGCAGAGGCAGGCACTCTCTCAGTTGTACTAGATACCTCCGCAGAAGCTTCAGAGAAACGTGCTGCGTCATTCAGCTTGAAAGTGGGACGCGGATGGGAGAATACACTTTCTCCCCGTTTGGAGGTGCCTTGCGCTTGGCTTCTAAGCTACCTGAAGAGCAATAGCGGCCCGACGTCTCTTCACGGCAGGATTGTCGTTGTGGGCCAAGGCTGCGTGTTCTCTAAAGCGAAAATTGTGCTGGCAATACTTTTCTAGAAACTTTTCTCACTGCACCACATGTTCAGCACTGGCCAAACGAAAGGGGACCTCAGGCCTGAAGGTAAGTTCCACTACTTCACATCGGGGGAGTGGGGTGTACAGTGGTTTCCATGAGGCCATACTGCACCTCAGAGGGCCTTAATTCTTCGATGCTCCTGGGGGCACACAGGATAGGAGATCGTTCACCTCTTTCGCATGATGACTTCTCTCCGTGCCGGAACGGCGGATCCTGGCTTCTGAGGAAACGTAGCCTTAAACGGGCCCCTGGAGAAAGCTCTTCACATTCATAGCCAGGGCAACGTACTGCTCTCTGGGTTGCCTACGTTGAGTGCTCCAGTCGTCAAAGAGCCTCGCAAAAGCAGCGCCGGGCAGACCCTCCCTGCCAGTCGAACGGCCCCCTTGAGTGAAAGAGAACTGCGGTGCCAATAGACACCGTGCTGACGACTGGCTCCAGGAGGAGATTCGGGACAGCACTCTCACAGAAGCGAAAGATAGGCTGTGGGCCCAGCTTGAGGAACAGTACGTTTTGCACACTTAACCTAGCTAGGCGTGAGCCAGAGAACCTTGGTCACTGAGGCCTACTTAAGGTACTGGCATACTTAACCCAGTAGATCCCATGCAGAGGTCCCCGTGCCCGAAAGTGCCTCCACGGAAAAGCCCTGTTCCTCCCGTGTGTTTCCTTGAGGCAATCAGGAACCACTGAGGATAACTACGTGAGCTCAGGTTTGAAACTGGGCGACCCTGGGCAAACCTTATTCCCCTCCGTGGTCGACGAGACCGTTGCGGGTCATAAGCTGCCTGAAGCACAGTCCTCGCGCCCACCTTCTCTTTGCTCTCTGAAGGCCTCACATGAGAAGTCTGAGTTTACTCGTGACGGAAGCAGTCTGAGTGTACTCGTGTGAGGCCTGCTGCTCTCAGTTCCCGGCTGGGAGCTTCAGCAGGAGCACTCTAGAGCTCGCCGACAAAAGAAATGTGAGTCCCCCCCGGGTCTCAAGTAAAAGTCCAGATTTCCCCCGTTAGGAACATCTCGGAGTGCCATAGGAGCGAAGAAGCATGCGTTAAGGGAATGCTTCAACAGGGTAAGGGATTTATTTCACGAGACACAGTGCACTCACTCACGTTGGTTGCAACAATTGTCAAAGGGCACTGTACGCCTTCCAACTCCTCTGTTGTGTTTGAGCCACAGGAAGTAAAGGCATTCGTTTGGTTAAGCTCCATGCACGTGCAACGATAATGGTGAAGCGCTGCCCTGTTCGCTTGAAAGCTCTCGTTTGTAACGGCCTTCCAACGGCCTCAACGTACGCAGTTCTAAACCGCCTTACATTCCGTGCTGGTGTGCCCCCAAGGAGGAATTTGGGCTCTTTTGTGAAACACCAATGTGCGTCACAAATGAAGCCAGGGGGCTCCCCCAGGACGGCTGCGTACGGCAGTCGGTTCCCAGATGTTTACTTCCAGCCGGAGAAAGAAAAAAAGGACAGTTTTCCGAGGGACAATTCTGGATCTTCGGGACCATCCAGAATCACCAAAGCGTAAACTTTGAACGGCCTGGGGAACGCTCTTTCGCATGTCCAGGGACCCCCACGTCAAAATCTTTCTCAGCAGAGGCAGGCACTATGTCACTTGCACTAGATAGCTCGGCAGAACCTTCCGAGAAACATGCTGCGTCATTCAGCTTGAGAGTGGGACGCGGATGGGAGAGTACGCTTTCTCCCCGTTTGGAGGCGCCTTGCGCTTGGCTTCGAAGCTGCCTGAACAGCACTAGCGGCCCGACGTCTCTTCACGGCAGGAATGTCGTTGTGGGCCAAGGCTGCGTGTTCTCCAAAGCGAGAACTCTGCTGGCAATACCTTTCTAGGACCTCCTCCCACGGCACCAGATGTTCAGCTCTGGCCAAACGAAAGGGGACCTCAGGCCTCAAGGTAAGTTCCAGTGTTTCACGTCGGAGGAGTTGGGCGTGCAGTGGTTTGCATGAGGCCATACTGCACCACGGAGTGCCTTAACTCTTCGAGGCTCCTGGGGGCACACAGGATAGGAGCTCATTCAACAATTTCGCATGATGACTTCTCTCCGTGCCGGAACGGCGGATCCTGGCTCCTGAGGAAACGTAACCTAAACAGGCCCCTGGAGAAAGCTCTTCACAGTCATAGCCAGGGCAACGTACTGCTCTCTGGGTTGACTAGGTTGAGTGCCCCAGTCGTCCAAGAGCCTCACGAAAGAAGCGCCTGGCAGACTCTTTTTGACTGTCGAACGGACTCCTTGACTGAAAGAGAACTGCAGTGTCAATAGGCACCGTGCTGAAGACTGGCTCCAGGAGGAGATTCCGGACAGCACTCTCACAGAAGCGAAAGGTAGGCTGTGGGCCCAGCCTGAGGAACAGTACGTTTTGCAAACTTAAGACAGCTAAGCATGAGCCAGAGAGCCTTGGTCACTGTGGCCTACCTAATGCACTGGCATACTTATCCTGTAGATCGACTGCAGAGGTCCCTGTGCCCAAAAGTGCCTCCGTGGAAGGGCCCTGTTCCTCCCGTGTGTTTCCTTGAGGCAATCAGGAACCACTGAGGATAACTACGTGAGCTCAGGTTTGAAACTGGGCGACCCTGGGCAAACCTTATTCCCCTCCGTGGTCGACGAGACCGTTGCGGGTCATAAGCTGCCTGAAGCACAGTCCTCGCGCCCACCTTCTCTTTGCTGTCTGAAGGCCTCACATAAGAAGTCTGAGTTTACTCGTGACGGAAGCAGTCTGAGTGTACTCGTGTGAGGCCTGCTGCTCTCAGTTCCCGGCTGGGAGCTTCAGCAGGAGCACTCTGGAGCTCGCCGACAAAAGAATTGTGAGCCCCCCACCCCCCCCGGCCTCAATTATAAGTCCAGATTTCCCCCGTTAGGAACACCTCGGAGTGCCATAGGAGCGAAGAAACATGCGTTAACGGAATGCTTCAGCAGTGTAAGGGATTCATTTCACGCGACACCGTGCACTCACGTTCGTTGTAACAACGGTCAAAGGGCACTGTATGCCTTCCAACTCCTCTGTTGTGTTTGAGCCACAGGAAGTAAATGCATTCGTTAGAATAAGCTCCATGCACGTGCCACGATGATGGCGAAGCGCTTCCCTGTTGAGAGCTTGAGAGCTCTCGTCTGTACGGCTCTCCAACGGCCTCAAGGTCCGCAGTTCTAAACAGCCTTACATTCCATGCTGCTGTGTCCGCAAGGAGGAATTTGGGCTCCTCTGTGAAACACCAATGTGCGTCACAAATGTAACCAGGGAGCTCCCCCAGGACGTCTGCGTACGCAGTCGGTTCCCAGATGTTTACATCCAGCGGGAGAAAGAGAAAAAGGACAGCTTTCCCAGGGACAATTCTGGACCTTTGGGACCATCCAGAATCACCATAGCCTAAACTTTGCACGGCCTGGGGAACACTCTTTCGCATGTCAGGCGATCCCCACTTCGAACCCTTTCTCAGCAGAGGCAGGCACTCTCTCAGTTGTACTAGATACCTCCGCAGAAGCTTCAGAGAAACGTGCTGCGTCATTCAGCTTGAAAGTGGGACGCGGATGGGAGAGTACACTTTCTCCCCGTTTGGAGGTGCCTTGCGCTTGGCTTCTAAGCTGCCTGAACAGCACTAGCGGCCCGACGTCTCTTCACGGCAGGAATGTCGTTGTGGGCCAAGGCTGCATGTTCTCCAAAGCGAAAACTCTGCTGGCAATACCTTTCTAGGAACTCCTCCCACGGTTCAGCTCTGGCCAAACGAAAGGGGACCTCAGGCCTCAAGGTAAGTTCCAGTGTTTCACGTCGGAGGAGTTGGGCGTGCAGTGGTTTGCATGAGGCCATACTGCACCACGGAGGGCCTTAACTCTTCGAGGCTCCTGGGGGCACACAGGATAGGAGCTCGTTCAACAATTTCGCATGATGACTTCTCTCCGTGCCGGAACGGCGGATCCTGGCTCCTGAGGAAACATAACCTAAACAGGCCCCTGGAGAAAGCTCTTCACAGTCATAGCCAGGGCAACGTACTGCTCTCTGGGTTGACTAGGTTGAGTGCCCCAGTCGTCCAAGAGCCTCACGAAAGAAGCGCTGGGCAGACTCTTTTTGACTGTCGAACGGACTCCTTGACTGAAAGAGAACTGCAGTGTCAATAGGCACCGTGCTGAAGACTGGCTCCAGGAGGAGATTCCGGACAGCACTCCCACAGAAGCGAAAGGTAGGCTGTGGGCCCAGCCTGAGGAACAGTACGTTTTGCAAACTTAAGACAGCTAAGCATGAGCCAGAGAGCCTTGGTCACTGAGGCCTACCTAATGCACTGGCATACTTATCCTGTAGATCGACTGCAGAGGTCCCTGTGCCCAAAAGTGCCTCCGTGGAAGGGCCCTGTTCCTCCCGTGTGTTTCCTTGAGGCAATCAGGAACCACTGAGGATAACTACGTGAGCTCAGGTTTGAAACTGGGCGACCCTGGGCAAACCTTATTCCCCTCCGTGGTCGACGAGACCGTTGCGGGTCATAAGCTGCCTGAAGCACAGTCCTCGCGCCCACCTTCTCTTTGCTCTCTGAAGGCCTCACATGAGAAGTCTGAGTTTACTCGTGACGGAAGCAGTCTGAGTGTACTCGTGTGAGGCCTGCTGCTCTCAGTTCCCGGCTGGGAGCTTCAGCAGGAGCACTCTAGAGCTCGCCGACAAAAGAAATGTGAGTCCCCCCCGGGTCTCAAGTAAAAGTCCAGATTTCCCCCGTTAGGAACACCTCGGAGTGCCATAGGAGCGAAGAAGCATGCGTTAAGGGAATGCTTCAACAGGGTAAGGGATTTATTTCACGAGACACAGTGCACTCACTCACGTTGGTTGCAACAATTGTCAAAGGGCACTGTACGCCTTCCAACTCCTCTGTTGTGTTTGAGCCACAGGAAGTAAAGGCATTCGTTTGGTTAAGCTCCATGCACGTGCAACGATAATGGTGAAGCGCTGCCCTGTTCGCTTGAAAGCTCTCGTTTGTAACGGCCTTCCAACGGCCTCAACGTACGCAGTTCTAAACCGCCTTACATTCCGTGCTGGTGTGCCCCCAAGGAGGAATTTGGGCTCTTTTGTGAAACACCAATGTGCGTCACAAATGAAGCCAGGGGGCTCCCCCAGGACGGCTGCGTACGGCAGTCGGTTCCCAGATGTTTACTTCCAGCCGGAGAAAGAAAAAAAGGACAGTTTTCCGAGGGACAATTCTGGATCTTCGGGACCATCCAGAATCACCAAAGCGTAAACTTTGAACGGCCTGGGGAACGCTCTTTCGCATGTCCAGGGACCCCCACGTCAAAATCTTTCTCAGCAGAGGCAGGCACTATGTCACTTGCACTAGATAGCTCGGCAGAACCTTCCGAGAAACATGCTGCGTCATTCAGCTTGAGAGTGGGACGCGGATGGGAGAGTACGCTTTCTCCCCGTTTGGAGGCGCCTTGCGCTTGGCTTCGAAGCTGCCTGAACAGCACTAGCGGCCCGACGTCTCTTCACGGCAGGAATGTCGTTGTGGGCCAAGGCTGTGTGTTCTCCAAAGCGAGAACTCTGCTGGCAATACCTTTCTAGGACCTCCTCCCACGGCACCAGATGTTCAGCTCTGGCCAAACGAAAGGGGACCTCAGGCCTCAAGGTAAGTTCCAGTGTTTCACGTCGGAGGAGTTGGGCGTGCAGTGGTTTGCATGAGGCCATACTGCACCACGGAGTGCCTTAACTCTTCGAGGCTCCTGGGGGCACACAGGATAGGAGCTCGTTCAACAATTTCGCATGATGACTTCTCTCCGTGCCGGAACGGCGGATCCTGGCTCCTGAGGAAACGTAACCTAAACAGGCCCCTGGAGAAAGCTCTTCACAGTCATAGCCAGGGCAACGTACTGCTCTCTGGGTTGACTAGGTTGAGTGCCCCAGTCGTCCAAGAGCCTCACGAAAGAAGCGCCTGGCAGACTCTTTTTGACTGTCGAACGGACTCCTTGACTGAAAGAGAACTGCAGTGTCAATAGGCACCGTGCTGAAGACTGGCTCCAGGAGGAGATTCCGGACAGCACTCTCACAGAAGCGAAAGGTAGGCTGTGGGCCCAGCCTGAGGAACAGTACGTTTTGCAAACTTAAGACAGCTAAGCATGAGCCAGAGAGCCTTGGTCACTGTGGCCTACCTAATGCACTGGCATACTTATCCTGTAGATCGACTGCAGAGGTCCCTGTGCCCAAAAGTGCCTCCGTGGAAGGGCCCTGTTCCTCCCGTGTGTTTCCTTGAGGCAATCAGGAACCACTGAGGATAACTACGTGAACTCAGGTTTGAAACTGGGCGACCCTGGGCAAACCTTATTCCCCTCCGTGGTCGACGAGACCGTTGCGGGTCATAAGCTGCCTGAAGCACAGTCCTCGCGCCCACCTTCTCTTTGCTGTCTGAAGGCCTCACATAAGAAGTCTGAGTTTACTCGTGACGGAAGCAGTCTGAGTGTACTCGTGTGAGGCCTGCTGCTCTCAGTTCCCGGCTGGGAGCTTCAGCAGGAGCACTCTGGAGCTCGCCGACAAAAGAATTGTGAGCCCCCCACCCCCCCCGGCCTCAATTATAAGTCCAGATTTCCCCCGTTAGGAACACCTCGGAGTGCCATAGGAGCGAAGAAACATGCGTTAACGGAATGCTTCAGCAGTGTAAGGGATTCATTTCACGCGACACCGTGCACTCACGTTCGTTGTAACAACGGTCAAAGGGCACTGTATGCCTTCCAACTCCTCTGTTGTGTTTGAGCCACAGGAAGTAAATGCATTCGTTAGAATAAGCTCCATGCACGTGCCACGATGATGGCGAAGCGCTTCCCTGTTGAGAGCTTGAGAGCTCTCGTCTGTACGGCTCTCCAACGGCCTCAAGGTCCGCAGTTCTAAACAGCCTTACATTCCATGCTGCTGTGTCCGCAAGGAGGAATTTGGGCTCCTCTGTGAAACACCAATGTGCGTCACAAATGTAACCAGGGAGCTCCCCCAGGACGTCTGCGTACGCAGTCGGTTCCCAGATGTTTACATCCAGCGGGAGAAAGAGAAAAAGGACAGCTTTCCCAGGGACAATTCTGGACCTTTGGGACCATCCAGAATCACCATAGCCTAAACTTTGCACGGCCTGGGGAACACTCTTTCGCATGTCCAGCGATCCCCACTTCGAACCCTTTCTCAGCAGAGGCAGGCACTCTCTCAGTTGTACTAGATACCTCCGCAGAAGCTTCAGAGAAACGTGCTGCGTCATTCAGCTTGAAAGTGGGACGCGGATGGGAGAATACACTTTCTCCCCGTTTGGAGGTGCCTTGCGCTTGGCTTCTAAGCTACCTGAAGAGCAATAGCGGCCCGACGTCTCTTCACGGCAGGATTGTCGTTGTGGGCCAAGGCTGCGTGTTCTCTAAAGCGAAAATTGTGCTGGCAATACTTTTCTAGAAACTTTTCTCACTGCACCACATGTTCAGCACTGGCCAAACGAAAGGGGACCTCAGGCCTGAAGGTAAGTTCCACTACTTCACATCGGGGGAGTGGGGTGTACAGTGGTTTCCATGAGGCCATACTGCACCTCAGAGGGCCTTAATTCTTCGATGCTCCTGGGGGCACACAGGATAGGAGATCGTTCACCTCTTTCGCATGATGACTTCTCTCCGTGCCGGAACGGCGGATCCTGGCTTCTGAGGAAACGTAGCCTTAAACGGGCCCCTGGAGAAAGCTCTTCACATTCATAGCCAGGGCAACGTACTGCTCTCTGGGTTGCCTACGTTGAGTGCTCCAGTCGTCAAAGAGCCTCGCAAAAGCAGCGCCGGGCAGACCCTCCCTGCCAGTCGAACGGCCCCCTTGAGTGAAAGAGAACTGCGGTGCCAATAGACACCGTGCTGACGACTGGCTCCAGGAGGAGATTCGGGACAGCACTCTCACAGAAGCGAAAGATAGGCTGTGGGCCCAGCTTGAGGAACAGTACGTTTTGCACACTTAACCCAGCTAGGCGTGAGCCAGAGAACCTTGGTCACTGAGGCCTACTTAAGGTACTGGCATACTTAACCCAGTAGATCCCATGCAGAGGTCCCCGTGCCCGAAAGTGCCTCCACGGAAAAGCCCTGTTCCTCCCGTGTGTTTCCTTGAGGCAATCAGGAACCACTGAGGATAACTACGTGAGCTCAGGTTTGAAACTGGGCGACCCTGGGCAAACCTTATTCCCCTCCGTGGTCGACGAGACCGTTGCGGGTCATAAGCTGCCTGAAGCACAGTCCTCGCGCCCACCTTCTCTTTGCTCTCTGAAGGCCTCACATGAGAAGTCTGAGTTTACTCGTGACGGAAGCAGTCTGAGTGTACTCGTGTGAGGCCTGCTGCTCTCAGTTCCCGGCTGGGAGCTTCAGCAGGAGCACTCTAGAGCTCGCCGACAAAAGAAATGTGAGTCCCCCCCGGGTCTCAAGTAAAAGTCCAGATTTCCCCCGTTAGGAACACCTCGGAGTGCCATAGGAGCGAAGAAGCATGCGTTAAGGGAATGCTTCAACAGGGTAAGGGATTTATTTCACGAGACACAGTGCACTCACTCACGTTGGTTGCAACAATTGTCAAAGGGCACTGTACGCCTTCCAACTCCTCTGTTGTGTTTGAGCCACAGGAAGTAAAGGCATTCGTTTGGTTAAGCTCCATGCACGTGCAACGATAATGGTGAAGCGCTGCCCTGTTCGCTTGAAAGCTCTCGTTTGTAACGGCCTTCCAACGGCCTCAACGTACGCAGTTCTAAACCGCCTTACATTCCGTGCTGGTGTGCCCCCAAGGAGGAATTTGGGCTCTTTTGTGAAACACCAATGTGCGTCACAAATGAAGCCAGGGGGCTCCCCCAGGACGGCTGCGTACGGCAGTCGGTTCCCAGATGTTTACTTCCAGCCGGAGAAAGAAAAAAAGGACAGTTTTCCGAGGGACAATTCTGGATCTTCGGGACCATCCAGAATCACCAAAGCGTAAACTTTGAACGGCCTGGGGAACGCTCTTTCGCATGTCCAGGGACCCCCACGTCAAAATCTTTCTCAGCAGAGGCAGGCACTATGTCACTTGCACTAGATAGCTCGGCAGAACCTTCCGAGAAACATGCTGCGTCATTCAGCTTGAGAGTGGGACGCGGATGGGAGAGTACGCTTTCTCCCCGTTTGGAGGCGCCTTGCGCTTGGCTTCGAAGCTGCCTGAACAGCACTAGCGGCCCGACGTCTCTTCACGGCAGGAATGTCGTTGTGGGCCAAGGCTGCGTGTTCTCCAAAGCGAGAACTCTGCTGGCAATACCTTTCTAGGACCTCCTCCCACGGCACCAGATGTTCAGCTCTGGCCAAACGAAAGGGGACCTCAGGCCTCAAGGTAAGTTCCAGTGTTTCACGTCGGAGGAGTTGGGCGTGCAGTGGTTTGCATGAGGCCATACTGCACCACGGAGTGCCTTAACTCTTCGAGGCTCCTGGGGGCACACAGGATAGGAGCTCGTTCAACAATTTCGCATGATGACTTCTCTCCGTGCCGGAACGGCGGATCCTGGCTCCTGAGGAAACGTAACCTAAACAGGCCCCTGGAGAAAGCTCTTCACAGTCATAGCCAGGGCAACGTACTGCTCTCTGGGTTGACTAGGTTGAGTGCCCCAGTCGTCCAAGAGCCTCACGAAAGAAGCGCTGGGCAGACTCTTTTTGACTGTCGAACGGACTCCTTGACTGAAAGAGAACTGCAGTGTCAATAGGCACCGTGCTGAAGACTGGCTCCAGGAGGAGATTCCGGACAGCACTCCCACAGAAGCGAAAGGTAGGCTGTGGGCCCAGCCTGAGGAACAGTACGTTTTGCAAACTTAAGACAGCTAAGCATGAGCCAGAGAGCCTTGGTCACTGAGGCCTACCTAATGCACTGGCATACTTATCCTGTAGATCGACTGCAGAGGTCCCTGTGCCCAAAAGTGCCTCCGTGGAAGGGCCCTGTTCCTCCCGTGTGTTTCCTTGAGGCAATCAGGAACCACTGAGGATAACTACGTGAGCTCAGGTTTGAAACTGGGCGACCCTGGGCAAACCTTATTCCCCTCCGTGGTCGACGAGACCGTTGCGGGTCATAAGCTGCCTGAAGCACAGTCCTCGCGCCCACCTTCTCTTTGCTGTCTGAAGGCCTCACATAAGAAGTCTGAGTTTACTCGTGACGGAAGCAGCCTGAGTGTACTCGTGTGAGGCCTGCTGCTCTCAGTTCCCGGCTGGGAGCTTCAGCAGGAGCACTCTGGAGCTCGCCGACAAAAGAATTGTGAGCCCCCCACCCCCCCCGGCCTCAATTATAAGTCCAGATTTCCCCCGTTAGGAACACCTCGGAGTGCCATAGGAGCGAAGAAACATGCGTTAACGGAATGCTTCAGCAGTGTAAGGGATTCATTTCACGCGACACCGTGCACTCACGTTCGTTGTAACAACGGTCAAAGGGCACTGTATGCCTTCCAACTCCTCTGTTGTGTTTGAGCCACAGGAAGTAAATGCATTCGTTAGAATAAGCTCCATGCACGTGCCACGATGATGGCGAAGCGCTTCCCTGTTGAGAGCTTGAGAGCTCTCGTCTGTACGGCTCTCCAACGGCCTCAAGGTCCGCAGTTCTAAACAGCCTTACATTCCATGCTGCTGTGTCCGCAAGGAGGAATTTGGGCTCCTCTGTGAAACACCAATGTGCGTCACAAATGTAACCAGGGAGCTCCCCCAGGACGTCTGCGTACGCAGTCGGTTCCCAGATGTTTACATCCAGCGGGAGAAAGAGAAAAAGGACAGCTTTCCCAGGGACAATTCTGGACCTTTGGGACCATCCAGAATCACCATAGCCTAAACTTTGCACGGCCTGGGGAACACTCTTTCGCATGTCAGGCGATCCCCACTTCGAACCCTTTCTCAGCAGAGGCAGGCACTCTCTCAGTTGTACTAGATACCTCCGCAGAAGCTTCAGAGAAACGTGCTGCGTCATTCAGCTTGAAAGTGGGACGCGGATGGGAGAGTACACTTTCTCCCCGTTTGGAGGTGCCTTGCGCTTGGCTTCTAAGCTGCCTGAACAGCACTAGCGGCCCGACGTCTCTTCACGGCAGGAATGTCGTTGTGGGCCAAGGCTGCGTGTTCTCCAAAGCGAAAACTCTGCTGGCAATACCTTTCTAGGAACTCCTCCCACGGTTCAGCTCTGGCCAAACGAAAGGGGACCTCAGGCCTCAAGGTAAGTTCCAGTGTTTCACGTCGGAGGAGTTGGGCGTGCAGTGGTTTGCATGAGGCCATACTGCACCACGGAGTGCCTTAACTCTTCGAGGCTCCTGGGGGCACACAGGATAGGAGCTCGTTCAACAATTTCGCATGATGACTTCTCTCCGTGCCGGAACGGCGGATCCTGGCTCCTGAGGAAACATAACCTAAACAGGCCCCTGGAGAAAGCTCTTCACAGTCATAGCCAGGGCAACGTACTGCTCTCTGGGTTGACTAGGTTGAGTGCCCCAGTCGTCCAAGAGCCTCACGAAAGAAGCGCTGGGCAGACTCTTTTTGACTGTCGAACGGACTCCTTGACTGAAAGAGAACTGCAGTGTCAATAGGCACCGTGCTGAAGACTGGCTCCAGGAGGAGATTCCGGACAGCACTCCCACAGAAGCGAAAGGTAGGCTGTGGGCCCAGCCTGAGGAACAGTACGTTTTGCAAACTTAAGACAGCTAAGCATGAGCCAGAGAGCCTTGGTCACTGAGGCCTACCTAATGCACTGGCATACTTATCCTGTAGATCGACTGCAGAGGTCCCTGTGCCCAAAAGTGCCTCCGTGGAAGGGCCCTGTTCCTCCCGTGTGTTTCCTTGAGGCAATCAGGAACCACTGAGGATAACTACGTGAGCTCAGGTTTGAAACTGGGCGACCCTGGGCAAACCTTATTCCCCTCCGTGGTCGACGAGACCGTTGCGGGTCATAAGCTGCCTGAAGCACAGCCCTCGCGCCCACCTTCTCTTTGCTGTCTGAAGGCCTCACATAAGAAGTCTGAGTTTACTCGTGACGGAAGCAGTCTGAGTGTACTCGTGTGAGGCCTGCTGCTCTCAGTTCCCGGCTGGGAGCTTCAGCAGGAGCACTCTGGAGCTCGCCGACAAAAGAATTGTGAGCCCCCCACCCCCCCCGGCCTCAATTATAAGTCCAGATTTCCCCCGTTAGGAACACCTCGGAGTGCCATAGGAGCGAAGAAACATGCGTTAACGGAATGCTTCAGCAGTGTAAGGGATTCATTTCACGCGACACCGTGCACTCACGTTCGTTGTAACAACGGTCAAAGGGCACTGTATGCCTTCCAACTCCTCTGTTGTGTTTGAGCCACAGGAAGTAAATGCATTCGTTAGAATAAGCTCCATGCACGTGCCACGATGATGGCGAAGCGCTTCCCTGTTGAGAGCTTGAGAGCTCTCGTCTGTACGGCTCTCCAACGGCCTCAAGGTCCGCAGTTCTAAACAGCCTTACATTCCATGCTGCTGTGTCCGCAAGGAGGAATTTGGGCTCCTCTGTGAAACACCAATGTGCGTCACAAATGTAACCAGGGAGCTCCCCCAGGACGTCTGCGTATGCAGTCGGTTCCCAGATGTTTACATCCAGCGGGAGAAAGAGAAAAAGGACAGCTTTCCCAGGGACAATTCTGGACCTTTGGGACCATCCAGAATCACCATAGCCTAAACTTTGCACGGCCTGGGGAACACTCTTTCGCATGTCAGGCGATCCCCACTTCGAACCCTTTCTCAGCAGAGGCAGGCACTCTCTCAGTTGTACTAGATACCTCCGCAGAAGCTTCAGAGAAACGTGCTGCGTCATTCAGCTTGAAAGTGGGACGCGGATGGGAGAGTACACTTTCTCCCCGTTTGGAGGTGCCTTGCGCTTGGCTTCTAAGCTGCCTGAACAGCACTAGCGGCCCGACGTCTCTTCACGGCAAGAATGTCGTGGGCCAAGGCTGCGTGTTCTCCAAAGCGAAAACTCTGCTGGCAATACCTTTCTAGGAACTCCTCCCACGGTTCAGCTCTGGCCAAACGAAAGGGGACCTCAGGCCTCAAGGTAAGTTCCAGTGTTTCACGTCGGAGGAGTTGGGCATGCAGTGCTTTGCATGAGGCCATACTGCACCACGGAGTGCCTTAACTCTTCGAGGCTCCTGGGGGCACACAGGATAGGAGCTCGTTCAACAATTTCGCATGATGACTTCTCTCCGTGCCGGAACGGCGGATCCTGGCTCCTGAGGAAACATAACCTAAACAGGCCCCTGGAGAAAGCTCTTCACAGTCATAGCCAGGGCAACGTACTGCTCTCTGGGTTGACTAGGTTGAGTGCCCCAGTCGTCCAAGAGCCTCACGAAAGAAGCGCTGGGCAGACTCTTTTTGACTGTCGAACGGACTCCTTGACTGAAAGAACTGCAGTGTCAATAGGCACCGTGCTGAAGACTGGCTCCAGGAGGAGATTCCGGACAGCACTCCCACAGAAGCGAAAGGTAGGCTGTGGGCCCAGCCTGAGGAACAGTACGTTTTGCAAACTTAAGACAGCTAAGCATGAGCCAGAGAGCCTTGGTCACTGAGGCCTACCTAATGCACTGGCATACTTATCCTGTAGATCGACTGCAGAGGTCCCTGTGCCCAAAAGTGCCTCCGTGGAAGGGCCCTGTTCCTCCCGTGTGTTTCCTTGAGGCAATCAGGAACCACTGAGGATAACTACGTGAGCTCAGGTTTGAAACTGGGCGACCCTGGGCAAACCTTATTCCCCTCCGTGGTCGACGAGACCGTTGCGGGTCATAAGCTGCCTGAAGCACAGTCCTCGCGCCCACCTTCTCTTTGCTGTCTGAAGGCCTCACATAAGAAGTCTGAGTTTACTCGTGACGGAAGCAGTCTGAGTGTACTCGTGTGAGGCCTGCTGCTCTCAGTTCCCGGCTGGGAGCTTCAGCAGGAGCACTCTGGAGCTCGCCGACAAAAGAATTGTGAGCCCCCCACCCCCCCCGGCCTCAATTATAAGTCCAGATTTCCCCCGTTAGGAACACCTCGGAGTGCCATAGGAGCGAAGAAACATGCGTTAACGGAATGCTTCAGCAGTGTAAGGGATTCATTTCACGCGACAGCGTGCACTCACGTTCGTTGTAACAACGGTCAAAGGGCACTGTATGCCTTCCAACTCCTCTGTTGTGTTTGAGCCACAGGAAGTAAATGCATTCGTTAGAATAAGCTCCATGCACGTGCCACGATGATGGCGAAGCGCTTCCCTGTTGAGAGCTTGAGAGCTCTCGTCTGTACGGCTCTCCAACGGCCTCAAGGTCCGCAGTTCTAAACAGCCTTACATTCCATGCTGCTGTGTCCGCAAGGAGGAATTTGGGCTCCTCTGTGAAACACCAATGTGCGTCACAAATGTAACCAGGGAGCTCCCCCAGGACGTCTGCGTACGCAGTCGGTTCCCAGATGTTTACATCCAGCGGGAGAAAGAGAAAAAGGACAGCTTTCCCAGGGACAATTCTGGACCTTTGGGACCATCCAGAATCACCATAGCCTAAACTTTGCACGGCCTGGGGAACACTCTTTCGCATGTCCAGCGATCCCCACTTCGAACCCTTTCTCAGCAGAGGCAGGCACTCTCTCAGTTGTACTAGATACCTCCGCAGAAGCTTCAGAGAAACGTGCTGCGTCATTCAGCTTGAAAGTGGGACGCGGATGGGAGAGTACACTTTCTCCCCGTTTGGAGGTGCCTTGCGCTTGGCTTCTAAGCTACCTGAAGAGCAATAGCGGCCCGACGTCTCTTCACGGCAGGATTGTCGTTGTGGGCCAAGGCTGCGTGTTCTCTAAAGCGAAAATTGTGCTGGCAATACTTTTCTAGAAACTTTTCTCACTGCACCACATGTTCAGCACTGGCCAAACGAAAGGGGACCTCAGGCCTGAAGGTAAGTTCCACTACTTCACATCGGGGGAGTGGGGTGTACAGTGGTTTCCATGAGGCCATACTGCACCTCAGAGGGCCTTAATTCTTCGATGCTCCTGGGGGCACACAGGATAGGAGATCGTTCACCTCTTTCGCATGATGACTTCTCTCCGTGCCGGAACGGCGGATCCTGGCTTCTGAGGAAACGTAGCCTTAAACGGGCCCCTGGAGAAAGCTCTTCACATTCATAGCCAGGGCAACGTACTGCTCTCTGGGTTGCCTACGTTGAGTGCTCCAGTCGTCAAAGAGCCTCGCAAAAGCAGCGCCGGGCAGACCCTCCCTGCCAGTCGAACGGCCCCCTTGAGTGAAAGAGAACTGCGGTGCCAATAGACACCGTGCTGACGACTGGCTCCAGGAGGAGATTCGGGACAGCACTCTCACAGAAGCGAAAGATAGGCTGTGGGCCCAGCTTGAGGAACAGTACGTTTTGCACACTTAACCCAGCTAGGCGTGAGCCAGAGAACCTTGGTCACTGAGGCCTACTTAAGGTACTGGCATACTTAACCCAGTAGATCCCATGCAGAGGTCCCCGTGCCCGAAAGTGCCTCCACGGAAAAGCCCTGTTCCTCCCGTGTGTTTCCTTGAGGCAATCAGGAACCACTGAGGATAACTACGTGAGCTCAGGTTTGAAACTGGGCGACCCTGGGCAAACCTTATTCCCCTCCGTGGTCGACGAGACCGTTGCGGGTCATAAGCTGCCTGAAGCACAGTCCTCGCGCCCACCTTCTCTTTGCTCTCTGAAGGCCTCACATGAGAAGTCTGAGTTTACTCGTGACGGAAGCAGTCTGAGTGTACTCGTGTGAGGCCTGCTGCTCTCAGTTCCCGGCTGGGAGCTTCAGCAGGAGCACTCTAGAGCTCGCCGACAAAAGAAATGTGAGTCCCCCCCGGGTCTCAAGTAAAAGTCCAGATTTCCCCCGTTAGGAACACCTCGGAGTGCCATAGGAGCGAAGAAGCATGCGTTAAGGGAATGCTTCAACAGGGTAAGGGATTTATTTCACGAGACACAGTGCACTCACTCACGTTGGTTGCAACAATTGTCAAAGGGCACTGTACGCCTTCCAACTCCTCTGTTGTGTTTGAGCCACAGGAAGTAAAGGCATTCGTTTGGTTAAGCTCCATGCACGTGCAACGATAATGGTGAAGCGCTGCCCTGTTCGCTTGAAAGCTCTCGTTTGTAACGGCCTTTCAACGGCCTCAACGTACGCAGTTCTAAACCGCCTTACATTCCGTGCTGGTGTGCCCGCAAGGAGGAATTTGGGCTCTTTTGTGAAACACCAATGTGCGTCACAAATGAAGCCAGGGGGCTCCCCCAGGACGGCTGCGTACGGCAGTCGGTTCCCAGATGTTTACTTCCAGCCGGAGAAAGAAAAAAAGGACAGTTTTCCGAGGGACAATTCTGGATCTTCGGGACCATCCAGAATCACCAAAGCGTAAACTTTGAACGGCCTGGGGAACGCTCTTTCGCATGTCCAGGGACCCCCACGTCAAAATCTTTCTCAGCAGAGGCAGGCACTATGTCACTTGCACTAGATAGCTCGGCAGAACCTTCCGAGAAACATGCTGCGTCATTCAGCTTGAGAGTGGGACGCGGATGGGAGAGTACGCTTTCTCCCCGTTTGGAGGCGCCTTGCGCTTGGCTTCGAAGCTGCCTGAACAGCACTAGCGGCCCGACGTCTCTTCACGGCAGGAATGTCGTTGTGGGCCAAGGCTGCGTGTTCTCCAAAGCGAGAACTCTGCTGGCAATACCTTTCTAGGACCTCCTCCCACGGCACCAGATGTTCAGCTCTGGCCAAACGAAAGGGGACCTCAGGCCTCAAGGTAAGTTCCAGTGTTTCACGTCGGAGGAGTTGGGCGTGCAGTGGTTTGCATGAGGCCATACTGCACCACGGAGTGCCTTAACTCTTCGAGGCTCCTGGGGGCACACAGGATAGGAGCTCATTCAACAATTTCGCATGATGACTTCTCTCCGTGCCGGAACGGCGGATCCTGGCTCCTGAGGAAACGTAACCTAAACAGGCCCCTGGAGAAAGCTCTTCACAGTCATAGCCAGGGCAACGTACTGCTCTCTGGGTTGACTAGGTTGAGTGCCCCAGTCGTCCAAGAGCCTCACGAAAGAAGCGCCTGGCAGACTCTTTTTGACTGTCGAACGGACTCCTTGACTGAAAGAGAACTGCAGTGTCAATAGGCACCGTGCTGAAGACTGGCTCCAGGAGGAGATTCCGGACAGCACTCTCACAGAAGCGAAAGGTAGGCTGTGGGCCCAGCCTGAGGAACAGTACGTTTTGCAAACTTAAGACTGCTAAGCATGAGCCAGAGAGCCTTGGTCACTGAGGCCTACCTAATGCACTGGCATACTTATCCTGTAGATCGACTGCAGAGGTCCCTGTGCCCAAAAGTGCCTCCGTGGAAGGGCCCTGTTCCTCCCGTGTGTTTCCTTGAGGCAATCAGGAACCACTGAGGATAACTACGTGAGCTCAGGTTTGAAACTGGGCGACCCTGGGCAAACCTTATTCCCCTCCGTGGTCGACGAGACCGTTGCGGGTCATAAGCTGCCTGAAGCACAGTCCTCGCGCCCACCTTCTCTTTGCTGTCTGAAGGCCTCACATAAGAAGTCTGAGTTTACTCGTGACGGAAGCAGTCTGAGTGTACTCGTGTGAGGCCTGCTGCTCTCAGTTCCCGGCTGGGAGCTTCAGCAGGAGCACTCTGGAGCTCGCCGACAAAAGAATTGTGAGCCCCCCACCCCCCCCGGCCTCAATTATAAGTCCAGATTTCCCCCGTTAGGAACACCTCGGAGTGCCATAGGAGCGAAGAAACATGCGTTAACGGAATGCTTCAGCAGTGTAAGGGATTCATTTCACGCGACAGCGTGCACTCACGTTCGTTGTAACAACGGTCAAAGGGCACTGTATGCCTTCCAACTCCTCTGTTGTGTTTGAGCCACAGGAAGTAAATGCATTCGTTAGAATAAGCTCCATGCACGTGCCACGATGATGGCGAAGCGCTTCCCTGTTGAGAGCTTGAGAGCTCTCGTCTGTACGGCTCTCCAACGGCCTCAAGGTCCGCAGTTCTAAACAGCCTTACATTCCATGCTGCTGTGTCCGCAAGGAGGAATTTGGGCTCCTCTGTGAAACACCAATGTGCGTCACAAATGTAACCAGGGAGCTCCCCCAGGACGTCTGCGTACGCAGTCGGTTCCCAGATGTTTACATCCAGCGGGAGAAAGAGAAAAAGGACAGCTTTCCCAGGGACAATTCTGGACCTTTGGGACCATCCAGAATCACCATAGCCTAAACTTTGCACGGCCTGGGGAACACTCTTTCGCATGTCCAGCGATCCCCACTTCGAACCCTTTCTCAGCAGAGGCAGGCACTCTCTCAGTTGTACTAGATACCTCCGCAGAAGCTTCAGAGAAACGTGCTGCGTCATTCAGCTTGAAAGTGGGACGCGGATGGGAGAGTACACTTTCTCCCCGTTTGGAGGTGCCTTGCGCTTGGCTTCTAAGCTACCTGAAGAGCAATAGCGGCCCGACGTCTCTTCACGGCAGGATTGTCGTTGTGGGCCAAGGCTGCGTGTTCTCTAAAGCGAAAATTGTGCTGGCAATACTTTTCTAGAAACTTTTCTCACTGCACCACATGTTCAGCACTGGCCAAACGAAAGGGGACCTCAGGCCTGAAGGTAAGTTCCACTACTTCACATCGGGGGAGTGGGGTGTACAGTGGTTTCCATGAGGCCATACTGCACCTCAGAGGGCCTTAATTCTTCGATGCTCCTGGGGGCACACAGGATAGGAGATCGTTCACCTCTTTCGCATGATGACTTCTCTCCGTGCCGGAACGGCGGATCCTGGCTTCTGAGGAAACGTAGCCTTAAACGGGTCCCTGGAGAAAGCTCTTCACATTCATAGCCAGGGCAACGTACTGCTCTCTGGGTTGCCTACGTTGAGTGCTCCAGTCGTCAAAGAGCCTCGCAAAAGCAGCGCCGGGCAGACCCTCCCTGCCAGTCGAACGGCCCCCTTGAGTGAAAGAGAACTGCGGTGCCAATAGACACCGTGCTGACGACTGGCTCCAGGAGGAGATTCGGGACAGCACTCTCACAGAAGCGAAAGATAGGCTGTGGGCCCAGCTTGAGGAACAGTACGTTTTGCACACTTAACCCAGCTAGGCGTGAGCCAGAGAACCTTGGTCACTGAGGCCTACTTAAGGTACTGGCATACTTAACCCAGTAGATCCCATGCAGAGGTCCCCGTGCCCGAAAGTGCCTCCACGGAAAAGCCCTGTTCCTCCCGTGTGTTTCCTTGAGGCAATCAGGAACCACTGAGGATAACTACGTGAGCTCAGGTTTGAAACTGGGCGACCCTGGGCAAACCTTATTCCCCTCCGTGGTCGACGAGACCGTTGCGGGTCATAAGCTGCCTGAAGCACAGTCCTCGCGCCCACCTTCTCTTTGCTCTCTGAAGGCCTCACATGAGAAGTCTGAGTTTACTCGTGACGGAAGCAGTCTGAGTGTACTCGTGTGAGGCCTGCTGCTCTCAGTTCCCGGCTGGGAGCTTCAGCAGGAGCACTCTAGAGCTCGCCGACAAAAGAAATGTGAGTCCCCCCCGGGTCTCAAGTAAAAGTCCAGATTTCCCCCGTTAGGAACACCTCGGAGTGCCATAGGAGCGAAGAAGCATGCGTTAAGGGAATGCTTCAACAGGGTAAGGGATTTATTTCACGAGACACAGTGCACTCACTCACGTTGGTTGCAACAATTGTCAAAGGGCACTGTACGCCTTCCAACT
This sequence comes from Phocoena phocoena, assembly GCF_963924675.1. NCBI lineage: Eukaryota > Metazoa > Chordata > Mammalia > Artiodactyla > Phocoenidae > Phocoena > Phocoena phocoena. The sequence continues at coordinate 84,268 of NW_027077466.1, forward strand.
CCTCTGTTGTGTTTGAGCCACAGGAAGTAAAGGCATTCGTTTGGTTAAGCTCCATGCACGTGCAACGATAATGGTGAAGCGCTGCCCTGTTCGCTTGAAAGCTCTCGTTTGTAACGGCCTTTCAACGGCCTCAACGTACGCAGTTCTAAACCGCCTTACATTCCGTGCTGGTGTGCCCGCAAGGAGGAATTTGGGCTCTTTTGTGAAACACCAATGTGCGTCACAAATGAAGCCAGGGGGCTCCCCCAGGACGGCTGCGTACGGCAGTCGGTTCCCAGATGTTTACTTCCAGCCGGAGAAAGAAAAAAAGGACAGTTTTCCGAGGGACAATTCTGGATCTTCGGGACCATCCAGAATCACCAAAGCGTAAACTTTGAACGGCCTGGGGAACGCTCTTTCGCATGTCCAGGGACCCCCACGTCAAAATCTTTCTCAGCAGAGGCAGGCACTATGTCACTTGCACTAGATAGCTCGGCAGAACCTTCCGAGAAACATGCTGCGTCATTCAGCTTGAGAGTGGGACGCGGATGGGAGAGTACGCTTTTTCCCCGTTTGGAGGCGCCTTGCGCTTGGCTTCGAAGCTGCCTGAACAGCACTAGCGGCCCGACGTCTCTTCACGGCAGGAATGTCGTTGTGGGCCAAGGCTGCGTGTTCTCCAAAGCGAGAACTCTGCTGGCAATACCTTTCTAGGACCTCCTCCCACGGCACCAGATGTTCAGTTCTGGCCAAACGAAAGGGGACCTCAGGCCTCAAGGTAAGTTCCAGTGTTTCACGTCGGAGGAGTTGGGCGTGCAGTGGTTTGCATGAGGCCATACTGCACCACGGAGTGCCTTAACTCTTCGAGGCTCCTGGGCGCACACAGGATTGGAGCTCGTTCAACAATTTCGCATGATGACTTCTCTCCGTGCCGGAACGGCGGATCCTGGCTCCTGAGGAAACGTAACCTAAACAGGCCCCTGGAGAAAGCTCTTCACAGTCATAGCCAGGGCAACGTACTGCTCTCTGGGTTGACTAGGTTGAGTGCCCCAGTCGTCCAAGAGCCTCACGAAAGAAGCGCTGGGCAGACTCTTTTTGACTGTCGAACGGACTCCTTGACTGAAAGAGAACTGCAGTGTCAATAGGCACCGTGCTGAAGACTGGCTCCAGGAGGAGATTCCGGACAGCACTCCCACAGAAGCGAAAGGTAGGCTGTGGGCCCAGCCTGAGGAACAGTACGTTTTGCAAACTTAAGACAGCTAAGCATGAGCCAGAGAGCCTTGGTCACTGAGGCCTACCTAATGCACTGGCATACTTATCCTGTAGATCGACTGCAGAGGTCCCTGTGCCCAAAAGTGCCTCCGTGGAAGGGCCCTGTTCCTCCCGTGTGTTTCCTTGAGGCAATCAGGAACCACTGAGGATAACTACGTGAGCTCAGGTTTGAAACTGGGCGACCCTGGGCAAACCTTATTCCCCTCCGTGGTCGACGAGACCGTTGCGGGTCATAAGCTGCCTGAAGCACAGTCCTCGCGCCCACCTTCTCTTTGCTGTCTGAAGGCCTCACATAAGAAGTCTGAGTTTACTCGTGACGGAAGCAGTCTGAGTGTACTCGTGTGAGGCCTGCTGCTCTCAGTTCCCGGCTGGGAGCTTCAGCAGGAGCACTCTGGAGCTCGCCGACAAAAGAATTGTGAGCCCCCCACCCCCCCCGGCCTCAATTATAAGTCCAGATTTCCCCCGTTAGGAACACCTCGGAGTGCCATAGGAGCGAAGAAACATGCGTTAACGGAATGCTTCAGCAGTGTAAGGGATTCATTTCACGCGACACCGTGCACTCACGTTCGTTGTAACAACGGTCAAAGGGCACTGTATGCCTTCCAACTCCTCTGTTGTGTTTGAGCCACAGGAAGTAAATGCATTCGTTAGAATAAGCTCCATGCACGTGCCACGATGATGGCGAAGCGCTTCCCTGTTGAGAGCTTGAGAGCTCTCGTCTGTACGGCTCTCCAACGGCCTCAAGGTCCGCAGTTCTAAACAGCCTTACATTCCATGCTGCTGTGTCCGCAAGGAGGAATTTGGGCTCCTCTGTGAAACACCAATGTGCGTCACAAATGTAACCAGGGAGCTCCCCCAGGACGTCTGCGTACGCAGTCGGTTCCCAGATGTTTACATCCAGCGGGAGAAAGAGAAAAAGGACAGCTTTCCCAGGGACAATTCTGGACCTTTGGGACCATCCAGAATCACCATAGCCTAAACTTTGCACGGCCTGGGGAACACTCTTTCGCATGTCAGGCGATCCCCACTTCGAACCCTTTCTCAGCAGAGGCAGGCACTCTCTCAGTTGTACTAGATACCTCCGCAGAAGCTTCAGAGAAACGTGCTGCGTCATTCAGCTTGAAAGTGGGACGCGGATGGGAGAGTACACTTTCTCCCCGTTTGGAGGTGCCTTGCGCTTGGCTTCTAAGCTACCTGAAGAGCAATAGCGGCCCGACGTCTCTTCACGGCAGGATTGTCGTTGTGGGCCAAGGCTGCGTGTTCTCTAAAGCGAAAATTGTGCTGGCAATACTTTTCTAGAAACTTTTCTCACTGCACCACATGTTCAGCACTGGCCAAACGAAAGGGGACCTCAGGCCTGAAGGTAAGTTCCACTACTTCACATCGGGGGAGTGGGGTGTACAGTGGTTTCCATGAGGCCATACTGCACCTCAGAGTGCCTTAATTCTTCGATGCTCCTGGGGGCACACAGGATAGGAGATCGTTCACCTCTTTCGCATGATGACTTCTCTCCGTGCCGGAACGGCGGATCCTGGCTTCTGAGGAAACGTAGCCTTAAACGGGCCCCTGGAGAAAGCTCTTCACATTCATAGCCAGGGCAACGTACTGCTCTCTGGGTTGCCTACGTTGAGTGCTCCAGTCGTCAAAGAGCCTCGCAAAAGCAGCGCCGGGCAGACCCTCCCTGCCAGTCGAACGGCCCCCTTGAGTGAAAGAGAACTGCGGTGCCAATAGACACCGTGCTGACGACTGGCTCCAGGAGGAGATTCGGGACAGCACTCTCACAGAAGCGAAAGATAGGCTGTGGGCCCAGCTTGAGGAACAGTACGTTTTGCAAACTTAAGACAGCTAAGCATGAGCCAGAGAGCCTTGGTCACTGAGGCCTACCTAATGCACTGGCATACTTATCCTGTAGATCGACTGCAGAGGTCCCTGTGCCCAAAAGTGCCTCCGTGGAAGGGCCCTGTTCCTCCCGTGTGTTTCCTTGAGGCAATCAGGAACCACTGAGGATAACTACGTGAGCTCAGGTTTGAAACTGGGCGACCCTGGGCAAACCTTATTCCCCTCCGTGGTCGACGAGACCGTTGCGGGTCATAAGCTGCCTGAAGCACAGTCCTCGCGCCCACCTTCTCTTTGCTCTCTGAAAGCTTCACATGAGAAGTCTGAGTTTACTCGTGACGGAAGCAGTCTGAGTGTACTCGTGTGAGGCCTGCTGCTCTCAGTTCCCGGCTGGGAGCTTCAGCAGGAGCACTCTGGAGCTCGCCGACAAAAGAATTGTGAGCCCCCCACCCCCCCCGGCCTCAATTATAAGTCCAGATTTCCCCCGTTAGGAACACCTCGGAGTGCCATAGGAGCGAAGAAACATGCGTTAACGGAATGCTTCAGCAGTGTAAGGGATTCATTTCACGCGACACCGTGCACTCACGTTCGTTGTAACAACGGTCAAAGGGCACTGTATGCCTTCCAACTCCTCTGTTGTGTTTGAGCCACAGGAAGTAAATGCATTCGTTAGAATAAGCTCCATGCACGTGCCACGATGATGGCGAAGCGCTTCCCTGTTGAGAGCTTGAGAGCTCTCGTCTGTACGGCTCTCCAACGGCCTCAAGGTCCGCAGTTCTAAACAGCCTTACATTCCATGCTGCTGTGTCCGCAAGGAGGAATTTGGGCTCCTCTGTGAAACACCAATGTGCGTCACAAATGTAACCAGGGAGCTCCCCCAGGACGTCTGCGTACGCAGTCGGTTCCCAGATGTTTACATCCAGCGGGAGAAAGAGAAAAAGGACAGCTTTCCCAGGGACAATTCTGGACCTTTGGGACCATCCAGAATCACTATAGCCTAAACTTTGCACGGCCTGGGGAACACTCTTTCGCATGTCCAGCGATCCCCACTTCGAACCCTTTCTCAGCAGAGGCAGGCACTCTCTCAGTTGTACTAGATACCTCCGCAGAAGCTTCAGAGAAACGTGCTGCGTCATTCAGCTTGAAAGTGGGACGCGGATGGGAGAGTACACTTTCTCCCCGTTTGGAGGTGCCTTGCGCTTGGCTTCTAAGCTACCTGAAGAGCAATAGCGGCCCGACGTCTCTTCACGGCAGGATTGTCGTTGTGGGCCAAGGCTGCGTGTTCTCTAAAGCGAAAATTGTGCTGGCAATACTTTTCTAGAAACTTTTCTCACTGCACCACATGTTCAGCACTGGCCAAACGAAAGGGGACCTCAGGCCTGAAGGTAAGTTCCACTACTTCACATCGGGGGAGTGGGGTGTACAGTGGTTTCCATGAGGCCATACTGCACCTCAGAGGGCCTTAATTCTTCGATGCTCCTGGGGGCACACAGGATAGGAGATCGTTCACCTCTTTCGCATGATGACTTCTCTCCGTGCCGGAACGGCGGATCCTGGCTTCTGAGGAAACGTAGCCTTAAACGGGCCCCTGGAGAAAGCTCTTCACATTCATAGCCAGGGCAACGTACTGCTCTCTGGGTTGCCTACGTTGAGTGCTCCAGTCGTCAAAGAGCCTCGCAAAAGCAGCGCCGGGCAGACCCTCCCTGCCAGTCGAACGGCCCCCTTGAGTGAAAGAGAACTGCGGTGCCAATAGACACCGTGCTGACGACTGGCTCCAGGAGGAGATTCGGGACAGCACTCTCACAGAAGCGAAAGATAGGCTGTGGGCCCAGCTTGAGGAACAGTACGTTTTGCACACTTAACCCAGCTAGGCGTGAGCCAGAGAACCTTGGTCACTGAGGCCTACTTAAGGTACTGGCATACTTAACCCAGTAGATCCCATGCAGAGGTTCCCGTGCCCGAAAGTGCCTCCACGGAAAAGCCCTGTTCCTCCCGTGTGTTTCCTTGAGGCAATCAGGAACCACTGAGGATAACTACGTGAGCTCAGGTTTGAAACTGGGCGACCCTGGGCAAACCTTATTCCCCTCCGTGGTCGACGAGACCGTTGCGGGTCATAAGCTGCCTGAAGCACAGTCCTCGCGCCCACCTTCTCTTTGCTCTCTGAAGGCCTCACATGAGAAGTCTGAGTTTACTCGTGACGGAAGCAGTCTGAGTGTACTCGTGTGAGGCCTGCTGCTCTCAGTTCCCGGCTGGGAGCTTCAGCAGGAGCACTCTGGAGCTCGCCGACAAAAGAAATGTGAGTCCCCCCCGGGCCTCAAGTAAAAGTCCAGATTTCCCCCGTTAGGAACACCTCGGAGTGCCATAGGAGCGAAGAAGCATGCGTTAAGGGAATGCTTCAACAGGGTAAGGGATTTATTTCACGAGACACAGTGCACTCACTCACGTTGGTTGCAACAATTGTCAAAGGGCACTGTACGCCTTCCAATTCCTCTGTTGTGTTTGAGCCTCAGGAAGTAAATGCATTCGTTTGGTTAAGCTCCATGCACGTGCAACGATAATGGTGAAGCGCTGCCCTGTTCGCTTGAAAGCTCTCGTTTGTAACGGCCTTCCAACGGCCTCAACGTACGCAGTTCTAAACCGCCTTACATTCCGTGCTGGTGTGCCCCCAAGGAGGAATTTGGGCTCTTTTGTGAAACACCAATGTGCGTCACAAATGAAGCCAGGGGGCTCCCCCAGGACGTCTGCGTACGGCAGTCGGTTCCCAGATGTTTACTTCCAGCCGGAGAAAGAAAAAAAGGACAGTTTTCCGAGGGACAATTCTGGATCTTCGGGACCATCCAGAATCACCAAAGCGTAAACTTTGAACGACCTGAGGAACGATCTTTCGCATGTCCAGGGATCCCCACGTCAAAATCTTTCTCAGCAGAGGCAGGCACTATGTCACTTGCACTAGATAGCTCGGCAGAACCTTCCGAGAAACATGCTGCGTCATTCAGCTTGAGAGTGGGACGCGGATGGGAGAGTACGCTTTCTCCCCTTTTGGAGGTGCCTTGCGCTTGGCTTCGAAGCTGCCTGAACAGCACTAGCGGCCCGACGTCTCTTCACGGCAGGAATGTCGTTGTGGGCCAAGGCTGCGTGTTCTCCAAAGCGAAAACTCTGCTGGCAATACCTTTCTAGGAACTCCTCCCACGGTTCAGCTCTGGCCAAACGAAAGGGGACCTCAGGCCTCAAGGTAAGTTCCAGTGTTTCACGTCGGAGGAGTTGGGCGTGCAGTGGTTTGCATGAGGCCATACTGCACCACGGAGTGCCTTAACTCTTCGAGGCTCCTGGGGGCACACAGGATAGGAGCTCGTTCAACAATTTCGCATGATGACTTCTCTCCGTGCCGGAACGGCGGATCCTGGCTCCTGAGGAAACGTAACCTAAACAGGCCCCTGGAGAAAGCTCTTCACAGTCATAGCCAGGGCAACGTACTGCTCTCTGGGTTGACTAGGTTGAGTGCCCCAGTCGTCCAAGAGCCTCACGAAAGAAGCGCTGGGCAGACTCTTTTTGACTGTCGAACGGACTCCTTGACTGAAAGAGAACTGCAGTGTCAATAGGCACCGTGCTGAAGACTGGCTCCAGGAGGAGATTCCGGACAGCACTCCCACAGAAGCGAAAGGTAGGCTGTGGGCCCAGCCTGAGGAACAGTACGTTTTGCAAACTTAAGACAGCTAAGCATGAGCCAGAGAGCCTTGGTCACTGAGGCCTACCTAATGCACTGGCATACTTATCCTGTAGATCGACTGCAGAGGTCCCTGTGCCCAAAAGTGCCTCCGTGGAAGGGCCCTGTTCCTCCCGTGTGTTTCCTTGAGGCAATCAGGAACCACTGAGGATAACTACGTGAGCTCAGGTTTGAAACTGGGCGACCCTGGGCAAACCTTATTCCCCTCCGTGGTCGACGAGACCGTTGCGGGTCATAAGCTGCCTGAAGCACAGTCCTCGCGCCCACCTTCTCTTTGCTGTCTGAAGGCCTCACATAAGAAGTCTGAGTTTACTCGTGACGGAAGCAGTCTGAGTGTACTCGTGTGAGGCCTGCTGCTCTCAGTTCCCGGCTGGGAGCTTCAGCAGGAGCACTCTGGAGCTCGCCGACAAAAGAATTGTGAGCCCCCCCACCCCCCCCGGCCTCAATTATAAGTCCAGATTTCCCCCGTTAGGAACACCTCGGAGTGCCATAGGAGCGAAGAAACATGCGTTAACGGAATGCTTCAGCAGTGTAAGGGATTCATTTCACGCGACACCGTGCACTCACGTTCGTTGTAACAACGGTCAAAGGGCACTGTATGCCTTCCAACTCCTCTGTTGTGTTTGAGCCACAGGAAGTAAATGCATTCATTAGAATAAGCTCCATGCACGTGCCACGATGATGGCGAAGCGCTTCCCTGTTGAGAGCTTGAGAGCTCTCGTCTGTACGGCTCTCCAACGGCCTCAAGGTCCGCAGTTCTAAACAGCCTTACATTCCATGCTGCTGTGTCCGCAAGGAGGAATTTGGGCTCCTCTGTGAAACACCAATGTGCGTCACAAATGTAACCAGGGAGCTCCCCCAGGACGTCTGCGTACGCAGTCGGTTCCCAGATGTTTACATCCAGCGGGAGAAAGAGAAAAAGGACAGCTTTCCCAGGGACAATTCTGGACCTTTGGGACCATCCAGAATCACCATAACCTAAACTTTGCACGGCCTGGGGAACACTCTTTCGCATGTCCAGCGATCCCCACTTCGAACCCTTTCTCAGCAGAGGCAGGCACTCTCTCAGTTGTACTAGATACCTCCGCAGAAGCTTCAGAGAAACGTGCTGCGTCATTCAGCTTGAAAGTGGGACGCGGATGGGAGAGTACACTTTCTCCCCGTTTGGAGGTGCCTTGCGCTTGGCTTCTAAGCTACCTGAAGAGCAATAGCGGCCCGACGTCTCTTCACGGCAGGATTGTCGTTGTGGGCCAAGGCTGCGTGTTCTCTAAAGCGAAAATTGTGCTGGCAATACTTTTCTAGAAACTTTTCTCACTGCACCACATGTTCAGCACTGGCCAAACGAAAGGGGACCTCAGGCCTGAAGGTAAGTTCCACTACTTCACATCGGGGGAGTGGGGTGTACAGTGGTTTCCATGAGGCCATACTGCACCTCAGAGGGCCTTAATTCTTCGATGCTCCTGGGGGCACACAGGATAGGAGATCGTTCACCTCTTTCGCATGATGACTTCTCTCCGTGCCGGAACGGCGGATCCTGGCTTCTGAGGAAACGTAGCCTTAAACGGGCCCCTGGAGAAAGCTCTTCACATTCATAGCCAGGGCAACGTACTGCTCTCTGGGTTGCCTACGTTGAGTGCTCCAGTCGTCAAAGAGCCTCGCAAAAGCAGCGCCGGGCAGACCCTCCCTGCCAGTCGAACGGCCCCCTTGAGTGAAAGAGAACTGCGGTGCCAATAGACACCGTGCTGACGACTGGCTCCAGGAGGAGATTCGGGACAGCACTCTCACAGAAGCGAAAGATAGGCTGTGGGCCCAGCTTGAGGAACAGTACGTTTTGCACACTTAACCCAGCTAGGCGTGAGCCAGAGAACCTTGGTCACTGAGGCCTACTTAAGGTACTGGCATACTTAACCCAGTAGATCCCATGCAGAGGTCCCCGTGCCCGAAAGTGCCTCCACGGAAAAGCCCTGTTCCTCCCGTGTGTTTCCTTGAGGCAATCAGGAACCACTGAGGATAACTACGTGAGCTCAGGTTTGAAACTGGGCGACCCTGGGCAAACCTTATTCCCCTCCGTGGTCGACGAGACCGTTGCGGGTCATAAGCTGCCTGAAGCACAGTCCTCGCGCCCACCTTCTCTTTGCTCTCTGAAGGCCTCACATGAGAAGTCTGAGTTTACTCGTGACGGAAGCAGTCTGAGTGTACTCGTGTGAGGCCTGCTGCTCTCAGTTCCCGGCTGGGAGCTTCAGCAGGAGCACTCTAGAGCTCGCCGACAAAAGAAATGTGAGTCCCCCCCGGGTCTCAAGTAAAAGTCCAGATTTCCCCCGTTAGGAACACCTCGGAGTGCCATAGGAGCGAAGAAGCATGCGTTAAGGGAATGCTTCAACAGGGTAAGGGATTTATTTCACGAGACACAGTGCACTCACTCACGTTGGTTGCAACAATTGTCAAAGGGCACTGTACGCCTTCCAACTCCTCTGTTTTGTTTGAGCCACAGGAAGTAAAGGCATTCGTTTGGTTAAGCTCCATGCACGTGCAACGATAATGGTGAAGCGCTGCCCTGTTCGCTTGAAAGCTCTCGTTTGTAACGGCCTTTCAACGGCCTCAACGTACGCAGTTCTAAACCGCCTTACATTCCATGCTGGTGTGCCCGCAAGGAGGAATTTGGGCTCTTTTGTGAAACACCAATGTGCGTCACAAATGAAGCCAGGGGGCTCCCCCAGGACGGCTGCGTACGGCAGTCGGTTCCCAGATGTTTACTTCCAGCCGGAGAAAGAAAAAAAGGACAGTTTTCCGAGGGACAATTCTGGATCTTCGGGACCATCCAGAATCACCAAAGCGTAAACTTTGAACGGCCTGGGGAACGCTCTTTCGCATGTCCAGGGACCCCCACGTCAAAATCTTTCTCAGCAGAGGCAGGCACTATGTCACTTGCACTAGATAGCTCGGCAGAACCTTCCGAGAAACATGCTGCGTCATTCAGCTTGAAAGTGGGACGCGGATGGGAGAGCACGCTTTCTCCCCGTTTGGAGGCGCCTTGCGCTTGGCTTCGAAGCTGCCTGAAGAGCACTAGCGGCCCGACGTCTCTTCACGGCAGGAATGTCGTTGTGGGCCAAGGCTGCGTGTTCTCCAAAGCGAGAACTCTGCTGGCAATACCTTTCTAGGACCTCCTCCCACGGCACCAGATGTTCAGCTCTGGCCAAACGAAAGGGGACCTCAGGCCTCAAGGTAAGTTCCAGTGTTTCACGTCGGAGGAGTTGGGCGTGCAGTGGTTTGCATGAGGCCATACTGCACCACGGAGTGCCTTAACTCTTCGAGGCTCCTGGGGGCTCACAGGATAGGAGCTCATTCAACAATTTCGCATGATGACTTCTCTCCGTGCCGGAACGGCGGATCCTGGCTCCTGAGGAAACGTAACCTAAACAGGCCCCTGGAGAAAGCTCTTCACAGTCATAGCCAGGGCAACGTACTGCTCTCTGGGTTGACTAGGTTGAGTGCCCCAGTCGTCCAAGAGCCTCACGAAAGAAGCGCTGGGCAGACTCTTTTTGACTGTCGAACGGACTCCTTGACTGAAAGAGAACTGCAGTGTCAATAGGCACCGTGCTGAAGACTGGCTCCAGGAGGAGATTCCGGACAGCACTCCCACAGAAGCGAAAGGTAGGCTGTGGGCCCAGCCTGAGGAACAGTACGTTTTGCAAACTTAAGACAGCTAAGCATGAGCCAGAGAGCCTTGGTCACTGAGGCCTACCTAATGCACTGGCATACTTATCCTGTAGATCGACTGCAGAGGTCCCTGTGCCCAAAAGTGCCTCCGTGGAAGGGCCCTGTTCCTCCCGTGTGTTTCCTTGAGGCAATCAGGAACCACTGAGGATAACTACGTGAGCTCAGGTTTGAAACTGGGCGACCCTGGGCAAACCTTATTCCCCTCCGTGGTCGACGAGACCGTTGCGGGTCATAAGCTGCCTGAAGCACAGTCCTCGCGCCCACCTTCTCTTTGCTGTCTGAAGGCCTCACATAAGAAGTCTGAGTTTACTCGTGACGGAAGCAGTCTGAGTGTACTCGTGTGAGGCCTGCTGCTCTCAGTTCCCGGCTGGGAGCTTCAGCAGGAGCACTCTGGAGCTCGCCGACAAAAGAATTGTGAGCCCCCCACCCCCCCCGGCCTCAATTATAAGTCCAGATTTCCCCCGTTAGGAACACCTCGGAGTGCCATAGGAGCGAAGAAACATGCGTTAACGGAATGCTTCAGCAGTGTAAGGGATTCATTTCACGCGACACCGTGCACTCACGTTCGTTGTAACAACGGTCAAAGGGCACTGTATGCCTTCCAACTCCTCTGTTGTGTTTGAGCCACAGGAAGTAAATGCATTCGTTAGAATAAGCTCCATGCACGTGCCACGATGATGGCGAAGCGCTTCCCTGTTGAGAGCTTGAGAGCTCTCGTCTGTACGGCTCTCCAACGGCCTCAAGGTCCGCAGTTCTAAACAGCCTTACATTCCATGCTGCTGTGTCCGCAAGGAGGAATTTGGGCTCCTCTGTGAAACACCAATGTGCGTCACAAATGTAACCAGGGAGCTCCCCCAGGACGTCTGCGTACGCAGTCGGTTCCCAGATGTTTACATCCAGCGGGCGAAAGAGAAAAAGGACAGCTTTCCCAGGGACAATTCTGGACCTTTGGGACCATCCAGAATCACCATAGCCTAAACTTTGCACGGCCTGGGGAACACTCTTTCGCATGTCCAGCGATCCCCACTTCGAACCCTTTCTCAGCAGAGGCAGGCACTCTCTCAGTTGTACTAGATACCTCCGCAGAAGCTTCAGAGAAACGTGCTGCGTCATTCAGCTTGAAAGTGGGACGCGGATGGGAGAGTACACTTTCTCCCCGTTTGGAGGTGCCTTGCGCTTGGCTTCTAAGCTACCTGAAGAGCAATAGCGGCCCGACGTCTCTTCACGGCAGGATTGTCGTTGTGGGCCAAGGCTGCGTGTTCTCTAAAGCGAAAATTGTGCTGGCAATACTTTTCTAGAAACTTTTCTCACTGCACCACATGTTCAGCACTGGCCAAACGAAAGGGGACCTCAGGCCTGAAGGTAAGTTCCACTACTTCACATCGGGGGAGTGGGGTGTACAGTGGTTTCCATGAGGCCATACTGCACCTCAGAGGGCCTTAATTCTTCGATGCTCCTGGGGGCACACAGGATAGGAGATCGTTCACCTCTTTCGCATGATGACTTCTCTCCGTGCCGGAACGGCGGATCCTGGCTTCTGAGGAAACGTAGCCTTAAACGGGCCCCTGGAGAAAGCTCTTCACATTCATAGCCAGGGCAACGTACTGCTCTCTGGGTTGCCTACGTTGAGTGCTCCAGTCGTCAAAGAGCCTCGCAAAAGCAGCGCCGGGCAGACCCTCCCTGCCAGTCGAACGGCCCCCTTGAGTGAAAGAGAACTGCGGTGCCAATAGACACCGTGCTGACGACTGGCTCCAGGAGGAGATTCGGGACAGCACTCTCACAGAAGCGAAAGATAGGCTGTGGGCCCAGCTTGAGGAACAGTACGTTTTGCACACTTAACCCAGCTAGGCGTGAGCCAGAGAACCTTGGTCACTGAGGCCTACCTAATGCACTGGCATACTTAACCCAGTAGATCACATGCAGAGGTCCCCGTGCCCGAAAGTGCCTCCACGGAAAAGCCCTGTTCCTCCCGTGTGTTTCCTTGAGGCAATCAGGAACCACTGAGGATAACTACGTGAGCTCAGGTTTGAAACTGGGCGACCCTGGGCAAACCTTATTCCCCTCCGTGGTCGACGAGACCGTTGCGGGTCATAAGCTGCCTGAAGCACAGTCCTCGCGCCCACCTTCTCTTTGCTGTCTGAAGGCCTCACATAAGAAGTCTGAGTTTACTCGTGACGGAAGCAGTCTGAGTGTACTCGTGTGAGGCCTGCTGCTCTCAGTTCCCGGCTGGGAGCTTCAGCAGGAGCACTCTGGAGCTCGCCGACAAAAGAATTGTGAGCCCCCCACCCCCCCCGGCCTCAATTATAAGTCCAGATTTCCCCCGTTAGGAACACCTCGGAGTGCCATAGGAGCGAAGAAACATGCGTTAACGGAATGCTTCAGCAGTGTAAGGGATTCATTTCACGCGACACCGTGCACTCACGTTCGTTGTAACAACGGTCAAAGGGCACTGTATGCCTTCCAACTCCTCTGTTGTGTTTGAGCCACAGGAAGTAAATGCATTCGTTAGAATAAGCTCCATGCACGTGCCACGATGATGGCGAAGCGCTTCCCTGTTGAGAGCTTGAGAGCTCTCGTCTGTACGGCTCTCCAACGGCCTCAAGGTCCGCAGTTCTAAACAGCCTTACATTCCATGCTGCTGTGTCCGCAAGGAGGAATTTGGGCTCCTCTGTGAAACACCAATGTGCGTCACAAATGTAACCAGGGAGCTCCCCCAGGACGTCTGCGTACGCAGTCGGTTCCCAGATGTTTACATCCAGCGGGAGAAAGAGAAAAAAGACAGCTTTCCCAGGGACAATTCTGGACCTTTGGGACCATCCAGAATCACCATAGCCTAAACTTTGCACGGCCTGGGGAACACTCTTTCGCATGTCCAGCGATCCCCACTTCGAACCCTTTCTCAGCAGAGGCAGGCACTCTCTCAGTTGTACTAGATACCTCCGCAGAAGCTTCAGAGAAACGTGCTGCGTCATTCAGCTTGAAAGTGGGACGCGGATGGGAGAGTACACTTTCTCCCCGTTTGGAGGTGCCTTGCGCTTGGCTTCTAAGCTACCTGAAGAGCAATAGCGGCCCGACGTCTCTTCACGGCAGGATTGTCGTTGTGGGCCAAGGCTGCGTGTTCTCTAAAGCGAAAATTGTGCTGGCAATACTTTTCTAGAAACTTTTCTCACTGCACCACATGTTCAGCACTGGCCAAACGAAAGGGGACCTCAGGCCTGAAGGTAAGTTCCACTACTTCACATCGGGGGAGTGGGGTGTACAGTGGTTTCCATGAGGCCATACTGCACCTCAGAGGGCCTTAATTCTTCGATGCTCCTGGGGGCACACAGGATAGGAGATCGTTCACCTCTTTCGCATGATGACTTCTCTCCGTGCCGGAACGGCGGATCCTGGCTTCTGAGGAAACGTAGCCTTAAACGGGCCCCTGGAGAAAGCTCTTCACATTCATAGCCAGGGCAACGTACTGCTCTCTGGGTTGCCTACGTTGAGTGCTCCAGTCGTCAAAGAGCCTCGCAAAAGCAGCGCCGGGCAGACCCTCCCTGCCAGTCGAACGGCCCCCTTGAGTGAAAGAGAACTGCGGTGCCAATAGACACCGTGCTGACGACTGGCTCCAGGAGGAGATTCGGGACAGCACTCTCACAGAAGCGAAAGATAGGCTGTGGGCCCAGCTTGAGGAACAGTACGTTTTGCACACTTAACCCAGCTAGGCGTGAGCCAGAGAACCTTGGTCACTGAGGCCTACTTAAGGTACTGGCATACTTAACCCAGTAGATCCCATGCAGAGGTCCCCGTGCCCAAAAGTGCCTCCACGGAAAAGCCCTGTTCCTCCCGTGTGTTTCCTTGAGGCAATCAGGAACCACTGAGGATAACTACGTGAGCTCAGGTTTGAAACTGGGTGACCCTGGGCAAACCTTATTCCCCTCCGTGGTCGACGAGACCGTTGCGGGTCATAAGCTGCCTGAAGCACAGTCCTCGCGCCCACCTTCTCTTTGCTCTCTGAAGGCCTCACATGAGAAGTCTGAGTTTACTCGTGACGGAAGCAGTCTGAGTGTACTCGTGTGAGGCCTGCTGCTCTCAGTTCCCGGCTGGGAGCTTCAGCAGGAGCACTCTAGAGCTCGCCGACAAAAGAAATGTGAGTCCCCCCCGGGTCTCAAGTAAAAGTCCAGATTTCCCCCGTTAGGAACACCTCGGAGTGCCATAGGAGCGAAGAAGCATGCGTTAAGGGAATGCTTCAACAGGGTAAGGGATTTATTTCACGAGACACAGTGCACTCACTCACGTTGGTTGCAACAATTGTCAAAGGGCACTGTACGCCTTCCAACTCCTCTGTTGTGTTTGAGCCACAGGAAGTAAAGGCATTCGTTTGGTTAAGCTCCATGCACGTGCAACGATAATGGTGAAGCGCTGCCCTGTTCGCTTGAAAGCTCTCGTTTGTAACGGCCTTTCAACGGCCTCAACGTACGCAGTTCTAAACCGCCTTACATTCCGTGCTGGTGTGCCCCCAAGGAGGAATTTGGGCTCTTTTGTGAAACACCAATGTGCGTCACAAATGAAGCCAGGGGGCTCCCCCAGGACGGCTGCGTACGGCAGTCGGTTCCCAGATGTTTACTTCCAGCCGGAGAAAGAAAAAAAGGACAGTTTTCCGAGGGACAATTCTGGATCTTCGGGACCATCCAGAATCACCAAAGCGTAAACTTTGAACGGCCTGGGGAACGCTCTTTCGCATGTCCAGGGACCCCCACGTCAAAATCTTTCTCAGCAGAGGCAGGCACTATGTCACTTGCACTAGATAGCTCGGCAGAACCTTCCGAGAAACATGCTGCGTCATTCAGCTTGAGAGTGGGACGCGGATCGGAGAGTACGCTTTCTCCCCGTTTGGAGGCGCCTTGCGCTTGGCTTCGAAGCTGCCTGAACAGCACTAGCGGCCCGACGTCTCTTCACGGCAGGAATGTCGTTGTGGGCCAAGGCTGCGTGTTCTCCAAAGCGAGAACTCTGCTGGCAATACCTTTCTAGGACCTCCTCCCACGGCACCAGATGTTCAGCTCTGGCCAAACGAAAGGGGACCTCAGGCCTCAAGGTAAGTTCCAGTGTTTCACGTCGGAGGAGTTGGGCGTGCAGTGGTTTGCATGAGGCCATACTGCACCACGGAGTGCCTTAACTCTTCGAGGCTCCTGGGGGCACACAGGATAGGAGCTCGTTCAACAATTTCGCATGATGACTTCTCTCCGTGCCGGAACGGCGGATCCTGGCTCCTGAGGAAACGTAACCTAAACAGGCCCCTGGAGAAAGCTCTTCACAGTCATAGCCAGGGCAACGTACTGCTCTCTGGGTTGACTAGGTTGAGTGCCCCAGTCGTCCAAGAGCCTCACGAAAGAAGCGCTGGGCAGACTCTTTTTGACTGTCGAACGGACTCCTTGACTGAAAGAGAACTGCAGTGTCAATAGGCACCGTGCTGAAGACTGGCTCCAGGAGGAGATTCCGGACAGCACTCTCACAGAAGCGAAAGGTAGGCTGTGGGCCCAGCCTGAGGAACAGTACGTTTTGCAAACTTAAGACAGCTAAGCATGAGCCAGAGAGCCTTGGTCACTGTGGCCTACCTAATGCACTGGCATACTTATCCTGTAGATCGACTGCAGAGGTCCCTGTGCCCAAAAGTGCCTCCGTGGAAGGGCCCTGTTCCTCCCGTGTGTTTCCTTGAGGCAATCAGGAACCACTGAGGATAACTACGTGAGCTCAGGTTTGAAACTGGGCGACCCTGGGCAAACCTTATTCCCCTCCGTGGTCGACGAGACCGTTGCGGGTCATAAGCTGCCTGAAGCACAGTCCTCGCGCCCACCTTCTCTTTGCTGTCTGAAGGCCTCACATAAGAAGTCTGAGTTTACTCGTGACGGAAGCAGTCTGAGTGTACTCGTGTGAGGCCTGCTGCTCTCAGTTCCCGGCTGGGAGCTTCAGCAGGAGCACTCTGGAGCTCGCCGACAAAAGAATTGTGAGCCCCCCACCCCCCCCGGCCTCAATTATAAGTCCAGATTTCCCCCGTTAGGAACACCTCGGAGTGCCATAGGAGCGAAGAAACATGCGTTAACGGAATGCTTCAGCAGTGTAAGGGATTCATTTCACGCGACACCGTGCACTCACGTTCGTTGTAACAACGGTCAAAGGGCACTGTATGCCTTCCAACTCCTCTGTTGTGTTTGAGCCACAGGAAGTAAATGCATTCGTTAGAATAAGCTCCATGCACGTGCCACGATGATGGCGAAGCGCTTCCCTGTTGAGAGCTTGAGAGCTCTCGTCTGTACGGCTCTCCAACGGCCTCAAGGTCCGCAGTTCTAAACAGCCTTACATTCCATGCTGCTGTGTCCGCAAGGAGGAATTTGGGCTCCTCTGTGAAACACCAATGTGCGTCACAAATGTAACCAGGGAGCTCCCCCAGGACGTCTGCGTACGCAGTCGGTTCCCAGATGTTTACATCCAGCGGGAGAAAGAGAAAAAGGACAGCTTTCCCAGGGACAATTCTGGACCTTTGGGACCATCCAGAATCACCATAGCCTAAACTTTGCACGGCCTGGGGAACACTCTTTCGCATGTCCAGCGATCCCCACTTCGAACCCTTTCTCAGCAGAGGCAGGCACTCTCTCAGTTGTACTAGATACCTCCGCAGAAGCTTCAGAGAAACGTGCTGCGTCATTCAGCTTGAAAGTGGGACGCGGATGGGAGAGTACACTTTCTCCCCGTTTGGAGGTGCCTTGCGCTTGGCTTCTAAGCTACCTGAAGAGCAATAGCGGCCCGACGTCTCTTCACGGCAGGATTGTCGTTGTGGGCCAAGGCTGCGTGTTCTCTAAAGCGAAAATTGTGCTGGCAATACTTTTCTAGAAACTTTTCTCACTGCACCACATGTTCAGCACTGGCCAAACGAAAGGGGACCTCAGGCCTGAAGGTAAGTTCCACTACTTCACATCGGGGGAGTGGGGTGTACAGTGGTTTCCATGAGGCCATACTGCACCTCAGAGGGCCTTAATTCTTCGATGCTCCTGGGGGCACACAGGATAGGAGATCGTTCACCTCTTTCGCATGATGACTTCTCTCCGTGCCGGAACGGCGGATCCTGGCTTCTGAGGAAACGTAGCCTTAAACGGGCCCCTGGAGAAAGCTCTTCACATTCATAGCCAGGGCAACGTACTGCTCTCTGGGTTGCCTACGTTGAGTGCTCCAGTCGTCAAAGAGCCTCGCAAAAGCAGCGCCGGGCAGACCCTCCCTGCCAGTCGAACGGCCCCCTTGAGTGAAAGAGAACTGCGGTGCCAATAGACACCGTGCTGACGACTGGCTCCAGGAGGAGATTCGGGACAGCACTCTCACAGAAGCGAAAGATAGGCTGTGGGCCCAGCTTGAGGAACAGTACGTTTTGCACACTTAACCCAGCTAGGCGTGAGCCAGAGAACCTTGGTCACTGAGGCCTACTTAAGGTAGTGGCATACTTAACCCAGTAGATCCCATGCAGAGGTCCCCGTGCCCGAAAGTGCCTCCACGGAAAAGCCCTGTTCCTCCCGTGTGTTTCCTTGAGGCAATCAGGAACCACTGAGGATAACTACGTGAGCTCAGGTTTGAAACTGGGTGACCCTGGGCAAACCTTATTCCCCTCCGTGGTCGACGAGACCGTTGCGGGTCATAAGCTGCCTGAAGCACAGTCCTCGCGCCCACCTTCTCTTTGCTCTCTGAAGGCCTCACATGAGAAGTCTGAGTTTACTCGTGACGGAAGCAGTCTGAGTGTACTCGTGTGAGGCCTGCTGCTCTCAGTTCCCGGCTGGGAGCTTCAGCAGGAGCACTCTAGAGCTCGCCGACAAAAGAAATGTGAGTCCCCCCCGGGTCTCAAGTAAAAGTCCAGATTTCCCCCGTTAGGAACACCTCGGAGTGCCATAGGAGCGAAGAAGCATGCGTTAAGGGAATGCTTCAACAGGGTAAGGGATTTATTTCACGAGACACAGTGCACTCACTCACGTTGGTTGCAACAATTGTCAAAGGGCACTGTACGCCTTCCAACTCCTCTGTTGTGTTTGAGCCACAGGAAGTAAAGGCATTCGTTTGGTTAAGCTCCATGCACGTGCAACGATAATGGTGAAGCGCTGCCCTGTTCGCTTGAAAGCTCTCGTTTGTAACGGCCTTTCAACGGCCTCAACGTACGCAGTTCTAAACCGCCTTACATTCCGTGCTGGTGTGCCCCCAAGGAGGAATTTGGGCTCTTTTGTGAAACACCAATGTGCGTCACAAATGAAGCCAGGGGGCTCCCCCAGGACGGCTGCGTACGGCAGTCGGTTCCCAGATGTTTACTTCCAGCCGGAGAAAGAAAAAAAGGACAGTTTTCCGAGGGACAATTCTGGATCTTCGGGACCATCCAGAATCACCAAAGCGTAAACTTTGAACGGCCTGGGGAACGCTCTTTCGCATGTCCAGGGACCCCCACGTCAAAATCTTTCTCAGCAGAGGCAGGCACTATGTCACTTGCACTAGATAGCTCGGCAGAACCTTCCGAGAAACATGCTGCGTCATTCAGCTTGAGAGTGGGACGCGGATGGGAGAGTACGCTTTCTCCCCGTTTGGAGGCGCCTTGCGCTTGGCTTCGAAGCTGCCTGAACAGCACTAGCGGCCCGACGTCTCTTCACGGCAGGAATGTCGTTGTGGGCCAAGGCTGCGTGTTCTCCAAAGCGAGAACTCTGCTGGCAATACCTTTCTAGGACCTCCTCCCACGGCACCAGATGTTCAGCTCTGGCCAAACGAAAGGGGACCTCAGGCCTCAAGGTAAGTTCCAGTGTTTCACGTCGGAGGAGTTGGGCGTGCAGTGGTTTGCATGAGGCCATACTGCACCACGGAGTGCCTTAACTCTTCGAGGCTCCTGGGGGCACACAGGATAGGAGCTCGTTCAACAATTTCGCATGATGACTTCTCTCCGTGCCGGAACGGCGGATCCTGGCTCCTGAGGAAACGTAACCTAAACAGGCCCCTGGAGAAAGCTCTTCACAGTCATAGCCAGGGCAACGTACTGCTCTCTGGGTTGACTAGGTTGAGTGCCCCAGTCGTCCAAGAGCCTCACGAAAGAAGCGCTGGGCAGACTCTTTTTGACTGTCGAACGGACTCCTTGACTGAAAGAGAACTGCAGTGTCAATAGGCACCGTGCTGAAGACTGGCTCCAGGAGGAGATTCCGGACAGCACTCCCACAGAAGCGAAAGGTAGGCTGTGGGCCCAGCCTGAGGAACAGTACGTTTTGCAAACTTAAGACAGCTAAGCATGAGCCAGAGAGCCTTGGTCACTGAGGCCTACCTAATGCACTGGCATACTTATCCTGTAGATCGACTGCAGAGGTCCCTGTGCCCAAAAGTGCCTCCGTGGAAGGGCCCTGTTCCTCCCGTGTGTTTCCTTGAGGCAATCAGGAACCACTGAGGATAACTACGTGAGCTCAGGTTTGAAACTGGGCGACCCTGGGCAAACCTTATTCCCCTCCGTGGTCGACGAGACCGTTGCGGGTCATAAGCTGCCTGAAGCACAGTCCTCGCGCCCACCTTCTCTTTGCTGTCTGAAGGCCTCACATAAGAAGTCTGAGTTTACTCGTGACGGAAGCAGTCTGAGTGTACTCGTGTGAGGCCTGCTGCTCTCAGTTCCCGGCTGGGAGCTTCAGCAGGAGCACTCTGGAGCTCGCCGACAAAAGAATTGTGAGCCCCCCACCCCCCCCGGCCTCAATTATAAGTCCAGATTTCCCCCGTTAGGAACACCTCGGAGTGCCATAGGAGCGAAGAAACATGCGTTAACGGAATGCTTCAGCAGTGTAAGGGATTCATTTCACGCGACACCGTGCACTCACGTTCGTTGTAACAACGGTCAAAGGGCACTGTATGCCTTCCAACTCCTCTGTTGTGTTTGAGCCACAGGAAGTAAATGCATTCGTTAGAATAAGCTCCATGCACGTGCCACGATGATGGCGAAGCGCTTCCCTGTTGAGAGCTTGAGAGCTCTCGTCTGTACGGCTCTCCAACGGCCTCAAGGTCCGCAGTTCTAAACAGCCTTACATTCCATGCTGCTGTGTCCGCAAGGAGGAATTTGGGCTCCTCTGTGAAACACCAATGTGCGTCACAAATGTAACCAGGGAGCTCCCCCAGGACGTCTGCGTACGCAGTCGGTTCCCAGATGTTTACATCCAGCGGGAGAAAGAGAAAAAGGACAGCTTTCCCAGGGACAATTCTGGACCTTTGGGACCATCCAGAATCACCATAGCCTAAACTTTGCACGGCCTGGGGAACACTCTTTCGCATGTCCAGCGATCCCCACTTCGAACCCTTTCTCAGCAGAGGCAGGCACTCTCTCAGTTGTACTAGATACCTCCGCAGAAGCTTCAGAGAAACGTGCTGCGTCATTCAGCTTGAAAGTGGGACGCGGATGGGAGAGTACACTTTCTCCCCGTTTGGAGGTGCCTTGCGCTTGGCTTCTAAGCTACCTGAAGAGCAATAGCGGCCCGACGTCTCTTCACGGCAGGATTGTCGTTGTGGGCCAAGGCTGCGTGTTCTCTAAAGCGAAAATTGTGCTGGCAATACTTTTCTAGAAACTTTTCTCACTGCACCACATGTTCAGCACTGGCCAAACGAAAGGGGACCTCAGGCCTGAAGGTAAGTTCCACTACTTCACATCGGGGGAGTGGGGTGTACAGTGGTTTCCATGAGGCCATACTGCACCTCAGAGGGCCTTAATTCTTCGATGCTCCTGGGGGCACACAGGATAGGAGATCGTTCACCTCTTTCGCATGATGACTTCTCTCCGTGCCGGAACGGCGGATCCTGGCTTCTGAGGAAACGTAGCCTTAAACGGGCCCCTGGAGAAAGCTCTTCACATTCATAGCCAGGGCAACGTACTGCTCTCTGGGTTGCCTACGTTGAGTGCTCCAGTCGTCAAAGAGCCTCGCAAAAGCAGCGCCGGGCAGACCCTCCCTGCCAGTCGAACGGCCCCCTTGAGTGAAAGAGAACTGCGGTGCCAATAGACACCGTGCTGACGACTGGCTCCAGGAGGAGATTCGGGACAGCACTCTCACAGAAGCGAAAGATAGGCTGTGGGCCCAGCTTGAGGAACAGTACGTTTTGCACACTTAACCCAGCTAGGCGTGAGCCAGAGAACCTTGGTCACTGAGGCCTACTTAAGGTACTGGCATACTTAACCCAGTAGATCCCATGCAGAGGTCCCCGTGCCCGAAAGTGCCTCCACGGAAAAGCCCTGTTCCTCCCGTGTGTTTCCTTGAGGCAATCAGGAACCACTGAGGATAACTACGTGAGCTCAGGTTTGAAACTGGGCGACCCTGGGCAAACCTTATTCCCCTCCGTGGTCGACGAGACCGTTGCGGGTCATAAGCTGCCTGAAGCACAGTCCTCGCGCCCACCTTCTCTTTGCTCTCTGAAGGCCTCACATGAGAAGTCTGAGTTTACTCGTGACGGAAGCAGTCTGAGTGTACTCGTGTGAGGCCTGCTGCTCTCAGTTCCCGGCTGGGAGCTTCAGCAGGAGCACTCTAGAGCTCGCCGACAAAAGAAATGTGAGTCCCCCCCGGGTCTCAAGTAAAAGTCCAGATTTCCCCCGTTAGGAACACCTCGGAGTGCCATAGGAGCGAAGAAGCATGCGTTAAGGGAATGCTTCAACAGGGTAAGGGATTTATTTCACGAGACACAGTGCACTCACTCACGTTGGTTGCAACAATTGTCAAAGGGCACTGTACGCCTTCCAACTCCTCTGTTGTGTTTGAGCCACAGGAAGTAAAGGCATTCGTTTGGTTAAGCTCCATGCACGTGCAACGATAATGGTGAAGCGCTGCCCTGTTCGCTTGAAAGCTCTCGTTTGTAACGGCCTTTCAACGGCCTCAACGCACGCAGTTCTAAACCGCCTTACATTCCGTGCTGGTGTGCCCCCAAGGAGGAATTTGGGCTCTTTTGTGAAACACCAATGTGCGTCACAAATGAAGCCAGGGGGCTCCCCCAGGACGTCTGCGTACGGCAGTCGGTTCCCAGATGTTTACTTCCAGCCGGAGAAAGAAAAAAAGGACAGTTTTCCGAGGGACAATTCTGGATCTTCGGGACCATCCAGAATCACCAAAGCGTAAACTTTGAACGGCCTGGGGAACGCTCTTTCGCATGTCCAGGGACCCCCACGTCAAAATCTTTCTCAGCAGAGGCAGGCACTATGTCACTTGCACTAGATAGCTCGGCAGAACCTTCCGAGAAACATGCTGCGTCATTCAGCTTGAGAGTGGGACGCGGATGGGAGAGTACGCTTTCTCCCCGTTTGGAGGCGCCTTGCGCTTGGCTTCGAAGCTGCCTGAACAGCACTAGCGGCCCGACGTCTCTTCACGGCAGGAATGTCGTTGTGGGCCAAGGCTGCGTGTTCTCCAAAGCGAGAACTCTGCTGGCAATACCTTTCTAGGACCTCCTCCCACGGCACCAGATGTTCAGCTCTGGCCAAACGAAAGGGGACCTCAGGCCTCAAGGTAAGTTCCAGTGTTTCACGTCGGAGGAGTTGGGCGTGCAGTGGTTTGCATGAGGCCATACTGCACCACGGAGTGCCTTAACTCTTCGAGGCTCCTGGGGGCACACAGGATAGGAGCTCGTTCAACAATTTCGCATGATGACTTCTCTCCGTGCCGGAACGGCGGATCCTGGCTCCTGAGGAAACGTAACCTAAACAGGCCCCTGGAGAAAGCTCTTCACAGTCATAGCCAGGGCAACGTACTGCTCTCTGGGTTGACTAGGTTGAGTGCCCCAGTCGTCCAAGAGCCTCACGAAAGAAGCGCTGGGCAGACTCTTTTTGACTGTCGAACGGACTCCTTGACTGAAAGAGAACTGCAGTGTCAATAGGCACCGTGCTGAAGACTGGCTCCAGGAGGAGATTCCGGACAGCACTCCCACAGAAGCGAAAGGTAGGCTGTGGGCCCAGCCTGAGGAACAGTACGTTTTGCAAACTTAAGACAGCTAAGCATGAGCCAGAGAGCCTTGGTCACTGTGGCCTACCTAATGCACTGGCATACTTATCCTGTAGATCGACTGCAGATGTCCCTGTGCCCAAAAGTGCCTCCGTGGAAGGGCCCTGTTCCTCCCGTGTGTTTCCTTGAGGCAATCAGGAACCACTGAGGATAACTACGTGAGCTCAGGTTTGAAACTGGGCGACCCTGGGCAAACCTTATTCCCCTCCGTGGTCGACGAGACCGTTGCGGGTCATAAGCTGCCTGAAGCACAGTCCTCGCGCCCACCTTCTCTTTGCTGTCTGAAGGCCTCACATAAGAAGTCTGAGTTTACTCGTGACGGAAGCAGTCTGAGTGTACTCGTGTGAGGCCTGCTGCTCTCAGTTCCCGGCTGGGAGCTTCAGCAGGAGCACTCTGGAGCTCGCCGACAAAAGAATTGTGAGCCCCCCACCCCCCCCGGCCTCAATTATAAGTCCAGATTTCCCCCGTTAGGAACACCTCGGAGTGCCATAGGAGCGAAGAAACATGCGTTAACGGAATGCTTCAGCAGTGTAAGGGATTCATTTCACGCGACACCGTGCACTCACGTTCGTTGTAACAACGGTCAAAGGGCACTGTATGCCTTCCAACTCCTCTGTTGTGTTTGAGCCACAGGAAGTAAATGCATTCGTTAGAATAAGCTCCATGCACGTGCCACGATGATGGCGAAGCGCTTCCCTGTTGAGAGCTTGAGAGCTCTCGTCTGTACGGCTCTCCAACGGCCTCAAGGTCCGCAGTTCTAAACAGCCTTACATTCCATGCTGCTGTGTCCGCAAGGAGGAATTTGGGCTCCTCTGTGAAACACCAATGTGCGTCACAAATGTAACCAGGGAGCTCCCCCAGGACGTCTACGTACGCAGTCGGATCCCAGATGTTTACATCCAGCGGGAGAAAGAGAAAAAGGACAGCTTTCCCAGGGACAATTCTGGACCTTTGGGACCATCCAGAATCACCATAGCCTAAACTTTGCACGGCCTGGGGAACACTCTTTCGCATGTCCAGCGATCCCCACTTCGAACCCTTTCTCAGCAGAGGCAGGCACTCTCTCAGTTGTACTAGATACCTCCGCAGAAGCTTCAGAGAAACGTGCTGCGTCATTCAGCTTGAAAGTGGGACGCGGATGGGAGAGTACACTTTCTCCCCGTTTGGAGGTGCCTTGCGCTTGGCTTCTAAGCTACCTGAAGAGCAATAGCGGCCCGACGTCTCTTCACGGCAGGAATGTCGTTGTGGGCCAAGGCTGCGTGTTCTCTAAAGCGAAAATTGTGCTGGCAATACTTTTCTAGAAACTTTTCTCACTGCACCACATGTTCAGCACTGGCCAAACGAAAGGGGACCTCAGGCCTGAAGGTAAGTTCCACTACTTCACATCGGGGGAGTGGGGTGTACAGTGGTTTCCATGAGGCCATACTGCACCTCAGAGGGCCTTAATTCTTCGATGCTCCTGGGGGCACACAGGATAGGAGATCGTTCACCTCTTTCGCATGATGACTTCTCTCCGTGCCGGAACGGCGGATCCTGGCTTCTGAGGAAACGTAGCCTTAAACGGGCCCCTGGAGAAAGCTCTTCACATTCATAGCCAGGGCAACGTACTGCTCTCTGGGTTGCCTACGTTGAGTGCTCCAGTCGTCAAAGAGCCTCGCAAAAGCAGCGCCGGGCAGACCCTCCCTGCCAGTCGAACGGCCCCCTTGAGTGAAAGAGAACTGCGGTGCCAATAGACACCGTGCTGACGACTGGCTCCAGGAGGAGATTCGGGACAGCACTCTCACAGAAGCGAAAGATAGGCTGTGGGCCCAGCTTGAGGAACAGTACGTTTTGCACACTTAACCCAGCTAGGCGTGAGCCAGAGAACCTTGGTCACTGAGGCCTACTTAAGGTACTGGCATACTTAACCCAGTAGATCCCATGCAGAGGTCCCCGTGCCCGAAAGTGCCTCCACGGAAAAGCCCTGTTCCTCCCGTGTGTTTCCTTGAGGCAATCAGGAACCACTGAGGATAACTACGTGAGCTCAGGTTTGAAACTGGGTGACCCTGGGCAAACCTTATTCCCCTCCGTGGTCGACGAGACCGTTGCGGGTCATAAGCTGCCTGAAGCACAGTCCTCGCGCCCACCTTCTCTTTGCTCTCTGAAGGCCTCACATGAGAAGTCTGAGTTTACTCGTGACGGAAGCAGTCTGAGTGTACTCGTGTGAGGCCTGCTGCTCTCAGTTCCCGGCTGGGAGCTTCAGCAGGAGCACTCTAGAGCTCGCCGACAAAAGAAATGTGAGTCCCCCCCGGGTCTCAAGTAAAAGTCCAGATTTCCCCCGTTAGGAACACCTCGGAGTGCCATAGGAGCGAAGAAGCATGCGTTAAGGGAATGCTTCAACAGGGTAAGGGATTTATTTCACGAGACACAGTGCACTCACTCACGTTGGTTGCAACAATTGTCAAAGGGCACTGTACGCCTTCCAACTCCTCTGTTGTGTTTGAGCCACAGGAAGTAAAGGCATTCGTTTGGTTAAGCTCCATGCACGTGCAACGATAATGGTGAAGCGCTGCCCTGTTCGCTTGAAAGCTCTCGTTTGTAACGGCCTTTCAACGGCCTCAACGTACGCAGTTCTAAACCGCCTTACATTCCGTGCTGGTGTGCCCCCAAGGAGGAATTTGGGCTCTTTTGTGAAACACCAATGTGCGTCACAAATGAAGCCAGGGGGCTCCCCCAGGACGGCTGCGTACGGCAGTCGGTTCCCAGATGTTTACTTCCAGCCGGAGAAAGAAAAAAAGGACAGTTTTCCGAGGGACAATTCTGGATCTTCGGGACCATCCAGAATCACCAAAGCGTAAACTTTGAACGGCCTGGGGAACGCTCTTTCGCATGTCCAGGGACCCCCACGTCAAAATCTTTCTCAGCAGAGGCAGGCACTATGTCACTTGCACTAGATAGCTCGGCAGAACCTTCCGAGAAACATGCTGCGTCATTCAGCTTGAGAGTGGGACGCGGATGGGAGAGTACGCTTTCTCCCCGTTTGGAGGCGCCTTGCGCTTGGCTTCGAAGCTGCCTGAACAGCACTAGCGGCCCGACGTCTCTTCACGGCAGGAATGTCGTTGTGGGCCAAGGCTGCGTGTTCTCCAAAGCGAGAACTCTGCTGGCAATACCTTTCTAGGACCTCCTCCCACGGCACCAGATGTTCAGCTCTGGCCAAACGAAAGGGGACCTCAGGCCTCAAGGTAAGTTCCAGTGTTTCACGTCGGAGGAGTTGGGCGTGCAGTGGTTTGCATGAGGCCATACTGCACCACGGAGTGCCTTAACTCTTCGAGGCTCCTGGGGGCACACAGGATAGGAGCTCGTTCAACAATTTCGCATGATGACTTCTCTCCGTGCCGGAACGGCGGATCCTGGCTCCTGAGGAAACGTAACCTAAACAGGCCCCTGGAGAAAGCTCTTCACAGTCATAGCCAGGGCAACATACTGCTCTCTGGGTTGACTAGGTTGAGTGCCCCAGTCGTCCAAGAGCCTCACGAAAGAAGCGCTGGGCAGACTCTTTTTGACTGTCGAACGGACTCCTTGACTGAAAGAGAACTGCAGTGTCAATAGGCACCGTGCTGAAGACTGGCTCCAGGAGGAGATTCCGGACAGCACTCCCACAGAAGCGAAAGGTAGGCTGTGGGCCCAGCCTGAGGAACAGTACGTTTTGCAAACTTAAGACAGCTAAGCATGAGCCAGAGAGCCTTGGTCACTGAGGCCTACCTAATGCACTGGCATACTTATCCTGTAGATCGACTGCAGAGGTCCCTGTGCCCAAAAGTGCCTCCGTGGAAGGGCCCTGTTCCTCCCGTGTGTTTCCTTGAGGCAATCAGGAACCACTGAGGATAACTACGTGAGCTCAGGTTTGAAACTGGGCGACCCTGGGCAAACCTTATTCCCCTCCGTGGTCGACGAGACCGTTGCGGGTCATAAGCTGCCTGAAGCACAGTCCTCGCGCCCACCTTCTCTTTGCTGTCTGAAGGCCTCACATAAGAAGTCTGAGTTTACTCGTGACGGAAGCAGTCTGAGTGTACTCGTGTGAGGCCTGCTGCTCTCAGTTCCCGGCTGGGAGCTTCAGCAGGAGCACTCTGGAGCTCGCCGACAAAAGAATTGTGAGCCCCCCACACCCCCCGGCCTCAATTATAAGTCCAGATTTCCCCCGTTAGGAACACCTCGGAGTGCCATAGGAGCGAAGAAACATGCGTTAACGGAATGCTTCAGCAGTGTAAGGGATTCATTTCACGCGACACCGTGCACTCACGTTCGTTGTAACAACGGTCAAAGGGCACTGTATGCCTTCCAACTCCTCTGTTGTGTTTGAGCCACAGGAAGTAAATGCATTCGTTAGAATAAGCTCCATGCACGTGCCACGATGATGGCGAAGCGCTTCCCTGTTGAGAGCTTGAGAGCTCTCGTCTGTACGGCTCTCCAACGGCCTCAAGGTCCGCAGTTCTAAACAGCCTTACATTCCATGCTGCTGTGTCCGCAAGGAGGAATTTGGGCTCCTCTGTGAAACACCAATGTGCGTCACAAATGTAACCAGGGAGCTCCCCCAGGACGTCTGCGTACGCAGTCGGTTCCCAGATGTTTACATCCAGCGGGAGAAAGAGAAAAAGGACAGCTTTCCCAGGGACAATTCTGGACCTTTGGGACCATCCAGAATCACCATAGCCTAAACTTTGCACGGCCTGGGGAACACTCTTTCGCATGTCCGGCGATCCCCACTTCGAACCCTTTCTCAGCAGAGGCAGGCACTCTCTCAGTTGTACTAGATACCTCCGCAGAAGCTTCAGAGAAACGTGCTGCGTCATTCAGCTTGAAAGTGGGACGCGGATGGGAGAGTACACTTTCTCCCCGTTTGGAGGTGCCTTGCGCTTGGCTTCTAAGCTACCTGAAGAGCAATAGCGGCCCGACGTCTCTTCACGGCAGGATTGTCGTTGTGGGCCAAGGCTGCGTGTTCTCTAAAGCGAAAATTGTGCTGGCAATACTTTTCTAGAAACTTTTCTCACTGCACCACATGTTCAGCACTGGCC
Organism: Phocoena phocoena; assembly: GCF_963924675.1. Taxonomy (NCBI): domain Eukaryota; kingdom Metazoa; phylum Chordata; class Mammalia; order Artiodactyla; family Phocoenidae; genus Phocoena; species Phocoena phocoena. The sequence goes on from NW_027077466.1 coordinate 112,839, forward strand.
AAACGAAAGGGGACCTCAGGCCTGAAGGTAAGTTCCACTACTTCACATCGGGGGAGTGGGGTGTACAGTGGTTTCCATGAGGCCATACTGCACCTCAGAGGGCCTTAATTCTTCGATGCTCCTGGGGGCACACAGGATAGGAGATCGTTCACCTCTTTCGCATGATGACTTCTCTCCGTGCCGGAACGGCGGATCCTGGCTTCTGAGGAAACGTAGCCTTAAACGGGCCCCTGGAGAAAGCTCTTCACATTCATAGCCAGGGCAACGTACTGCTCTCTGGGTTGCCTACGTTGAGTGCTCCAGTCGTCAAAGAGCCTCGCAAAAGCAGCGCCGGGCAGACCCTCCCTGCCAGTCGAACGGCCCCCTTGAGTGAAAGAGAACTGCGGTGCCAATAGACACCGTGCTGACGACTGGCTCCAGGAGGAGATTCGGGACAGCACTCTCACAGAAGCGAAAGATAGGCTGTGGGCCCAGCTTGAGGAACAGTACGTTTTGCACACTTAACCCAGCTAGGCGTGAGCCAGAGAACCTTGGTCACTGAGGCCTACTTAAGGTACTGGCATACTTAACCCAGTAGATCCCATGCAGAGGTCCCCGTGCCCGAAAGTGCCTCCACGGAAAAGCCCTGTTCCTCCCGTGTGTTTCCTTGAGGCAATCAGGAACCACTGAGGATAACTACGTGAGCTCAGGTTTGAAACTGGGCGACCCTGGGCAAACCTTATTCCCCTCCGTGGTCGACGAGACCGTTGCGGGTCATAAGCTGCCTGAAGCACAGTCCTCGCGCCCACCTTCTCTTTGCTCTCTGAAGGCCTCACATGAGAAGTCTGAGTTTACTCGTGACGGAAGCAGTCTGAGTGTACTCGTGTGAGGCCTGCTGCTCTCAGTTCCCGGCTGGGAGCTTCAGCAGGAGCACTCTAGAGCTCGCCGACAAAAGAAATGTGAGTCCCCCCCGGGTCTCAAGTAAAAGTCCAGATTTCCCCCGTTAGGAACACCTCGGAGTGCCATAGGAGCGAAGAAGCATGCGTTAAGGGAATGCTTCAACAGGGTAAGGGATTTATTTCACGAGACACAGTGCACTCACTCACGTTGGTTGCAACAATTGTCAAAGGGCACTGTACGCCTTCCAACTCCTCTGTTGTGTTTGAGCCACAGGAAGTAAAGGCATTCGTTTGGTTAAGCTCCATGCACGTGCAACGATAATGGTGAAGCGCTGCCCTGTTCGCTTGAAAGCTCTCGTTTGTAACGGCCTTTCAACGGCCTCAACGTACGCAGTTCTAAACCGCCTTACATTCCGTGCTGGTGTGCCCGCAAGGAGGAATTTGGGCTCTTTTGTGAAACACCAATGTGCGTCACAAATGAAGCCAGGGGGCTCCCCCAGGACGGCTGCGTACGGCAGTCGGTTCCCAGATGTTTACTTCCAGCCGGAGAAAGAAAAAAAGGACAGTTTTCCGAGGGACAATTCTGGATCTTCGGGACCATCCAGAATCACCAAAGCGTAAACTTTGAACGGCCTGGGGAACGCTCTTTCGCATGTCCAGGGACCCCCACGTCAAAATCTTTCTCAGCAGAGGCAGGCACTATGTCACTTGCACTAGATAGCTCGGCAGAACCTTCCGAGAAACATGCTGCGTCATTCAGCTTGAGAGTGGGACGCGGATGGGAGAGTACGCTTTCTCCCCGTTTGGAGGCGCCTTGCGCTTGGCTTCGAAGCTGCCTGAACAGCACTAGCGGCCCGACGTCTCTTCACGGCAGGAATGTCGTTGTGGGCCAAGGCTGCGTGTTCTCCAAAGCGAGAACTCTGCTGGCAATACCTTTCTAGGACCTCCTCCCACGGCACCAGATGTTCAGCTCTGGCCAAACGAAAGGGGACCTCAGGCCTCAAGGTAAGTTCCAGTGTTTCACGTCGGAGGAGTTGGGCGTGCAGTGGTTTGCATGAGGCCATACTGCACCACGGAGTGCCTTAACTCTTCGAGGCTCCTGGGGGCACACAGGATAGGAGCTCGTTCAACAATTTCGCATGATGACTTCTCTCCGTGCCGGAACGGCGGATCCTGGCTCCTGAGGAAACGTAACCTAAACAGGCCCCTGGAGAAAGCTCTTCACAGTCATAGCCAGGGCAACGTACTGCTCTCTGGGTTGACTAGGTTGAGTGCCCCAGTCGTCCAAGAGCCTCACGAAAGAAGCGCTGGGCAGACTCTTTTTGACTGTCGAACGGACTCCTTGACTGAAAGAGAACTGCAGTGTCAATAGGCACCGTGCTGAAGACTGGCTCCAGGAGGAGATTCCGGACAGCACTCCCACAGAAGCGAAAGGTAGGCTGTGGGCCCAGCCTGAGGAACAGTACGTTTTGCAAACTTAAGACAGCTAAGCATGAGCCAGAGAGCCTTGGTCACTGAGGCCTACCTAATGCACTGGCATACTTATCCTGTAGATCGACTGCAGAGGTCCCTGTGCCCAAAAGTGCCTCCGTGGAAGGGCCCTGTTCCTCCCGTGTGTTTCCTTGAGGCAATCAGGAACCACTGAGGATAACTACGTGAGCTCAGGTTTGAAACTGGGCGACCCTGGGCAAACCTTATTCCCCTCCGTGGTCGACGAGACCGTTGCGGGTCATAAGCTGCCTGAAGCACAGTCCTCGCGCCCACCTTCTCTTTGCTGTCTGAAGGCCTCACATAAGAAGTCTGAGTTTACTCGTGACGGAAGCAGTCTGAGTGTACTCGTGTGAGGCCTGCTGCTCTCAGTTCCCGGCTGGGAGCTTCAGCAGGAGCACTCTGGAGCTCGCCGACAAAAGAATTGTGAGCCCCCCACCCCCCCCGGCCTCAATTATAAGTCCAGATTTCCCCCGTTAGGAACACCTCGGAGTGCCATAGGAGCGAAGAAACATGCGTTAACGGAATGCTTCAGCAGTGTAAGGGATTCATTTCACGCGACACCGTGCACTCACGTTCGTTGTAACAACGGTCAAAGGGCACTGTATGCCTTCCAACTCCTCTGTTGTGTTTGAGCCACAGGAAGTAAATGCATTCGTTAGAATAAGCTCCATGCACGTGCCACGATGATGGCGAAGCGCTTCCCTGTTGAGAGCTTGAGAGCTCTCGTCTGTACGGCTCTCCAACGGCCTCAAGGTCCGCAGTTCTAAACAGCCTTACATTCCATGCTGCTGTGTCCGCAAGGAGGAATTTGGGCTCCTCTGTGAAACACCAATGTGCGTCACAAATGTAACCAGGGAGCTCCCCCAGGACGTCTGCGTACGCAGTCGGTTCCCAGATGTTTACATCCAGCGGGAGAAAGAGAAAAAGGACAGCTTTCCCAGGGACAATTCTGGACCTTTGGGACCATCCAGAATCACCATAGCCTAAACTTTGCACGGCCTGGGGAACACTCTTTCGCATGTCAGGGGATCCCCACTTCGAACCCTTTCTCAGCAGAGGCAGGCACTCTCTCAGTTGTACTAGATACCTCCGCAGAAGCTTCAGAGAAACGTGCTGCGTCATTCAGCTTGAAAGTGGGACGCGGATGGGAGAGTACACTTTCTCCCCGTTTGGAGGTGCCTTGCGCTTGGCTTCTAAGCTACCTGAAGAGCAATAGCGGCCCGACGTCTCTTCACGGCAGGATTGTCGTTGTGGGCCAAGGCTGCGTGTTCTCTAAAGCGAAAATTGTGCTGGCAATACTTTTCTAGAAACTTTTCTCACTGCACCACATGTTCAGCACTGGCCAAACGAAAGGGGACCTCAGGCCTGAAGGTAAGTTCCACTACTTCACATCGGGGGAGTGGGGTGTACAGTGGTTTCCATGAGGCCATACTGCACCTCAGAGGGCCTTAATTCTTCGATGCTCCTGGGGGCACACAGGATAGGAGATCGTTCACCTCTTTCGCATGATGACTTCTCTCCGTGCCGGAACGGCGGATCCTGGCTTCTGAGGAAACGTAGCCTTAAACGGGCCCCTGGAGAAAGCTCTTCACATTCATAGCCAGGGCAACGTACTGCTCTCTGGGTTGCCTACGTTGAGTGCTCCAGTCGTCAAAGAGCCTCGCAAAAGCAGCGCCGGGCAGACCCTCCCTGCCAGTCGAACGGCCCCCTTGAGTGAAAGAGAACTGCGGTGCCAATAGACACCGTGCTGACGACTGGCTCCAGGAGGAGATTCGGGACAGCACTCTCACAGAAGCGAAAGATAGGCTGTGGGCCCAGCTTGAGGAACAGTACGTTTTGCAAACTTAAGACAGCTAAGCATGAGCCAGAGAGCCTTGGTCACTGAGGCCTACCTAATGCACTGGCATACTTATCCTGTAGATCGACTGCAGAGGTCCCTGTGCCCAAAAGTGCCTCCGTGGAAGGGCCCTGTTCCTCCCGTGTGTTTCCTTGAGGCAATCAGGAACCACTGAGGATAACTACGTGAGCTCAGGTTTGAAACTGGGCGACCCTGGGCAAACCTTATTCCCCTCCGTGGTCGACGAGACCGTTGCGGGTCATAAGCTGCCTGAAGCACAGTCCTCGCGCCCACCTTCTCTTTGCTCTCTGAAAGCCTCACATGAGAAGTCTGAGTTTACTCGTGACGGAAGCAGTCTGAGTGTACTCGTGTGAGGCCTGCTGCTCTCAGTTCCCGGCTGGGAGCTTCAGCAGGAGCACTCTGGAGCTCGCCGACAAAAGAATTGTGAGCCCCCCACCCCCCCCGGCCTCAATTATAAGTCCAGATTTCCCCCGTTAGGAACACCTCGGAGTGCCATAGGAGCGAAGAAACATGCGTTAACGGAATGCTTCAGCAGTGTAAGGGATTCATTTCACGCGACACCGTGCACTCACGTTCGTTGTAACAACGGTCAAAGGGCACTGTATGCCTTCCAACTCCTCTGTTGTGTTTGAGCCACAGGAAGTAAATGCATTCGTTAGAATAAGCTCCATGCACGTGCCACGATGATGGCGAAGCGCTTCCCTGTTGAGAGCTTGAGAGCTCTCGTCTGTACGGCTCTCCAACGGCCTCAAGGTCCGCAGTTCTAAACAGCCTTACATTCCATGCTGCTGTGTCCGCAAGGAGGAATTTGGGCTCCTCTGTGAAACACCAATGTGCGTCACAAATGTAACCAGGGAGCTCCCCCAGGACGTCTGCGTACGCAGTCGGTTCCCAGATGTTTACATCCAGCGGGAGAAAGAGAAAAAGGACAGCTTTCCCAGGGACAATTCTGGACCTTTGGGACCATCCAGAATCACTATAGCCTAAACTTTGCACGGCCTGGGGAACACTCTTTCGCATGTCCAGCGATCCCCACTTCGAACCCTTTCTCAGCAGAGGCAGGCACTGTCTCAGTTGTACTAGATACCTCCGCAGAAGCTTCAGAGAAACGTGCTGCGTCATTCAGCTTGAAAGTGGGACGCGGATGGGAGAGTACACTTTCTCCCCGTTTGGAGGTGCCTTGCGCTTGGCTTCTAAGCTACCTGAAGAGCAATAGCGGCCCGACGTCTCTTCACGGCAGGATTGTCGTTGTGGGCCAAGGCTGCGTGTTCTCTAAAGCGAAAATTGTGCTGGCAATACTTTTCTAGAAACTTTTCTCACTGCACCACATGTTCAGCACTGGCCAAACGAAAGGGGACCTCAGGCCTGAAGGTAAGTTCCACTACTTCACATCGGGGGAGTGGGGTGTACAGTGGTTTCCATGAGGCCATACTGCACCTCAGAGGGCCTTAATTCTTCGATGCTCCTGGGGGCACACAGGATAGGAGATCGTTCACCTCTTTCGCATGATGACTTCTCTCCGTGCCGGAACGGTGGATCCTGGCTTCTGAGGAAACGTAGCCTTAAACGGGCCCCTGGAGAAAGCTCTTCACATTCATAGCCAGGGCAACGTACTGCTCTCTGGGTTGCCTACGTTGAGTGCTCCAGTCGTCAAAGAGCCTCGCAAAAGGAGCGCCGGGCAGACCCTCCCTGCCAGTCGAACGGCCCCCTTGAGTGAAAGAGAACTGCGGTGCCAATAGACACCGTGCTGACGACTGGCTCCAGGAGGAGATTCGGGACAGCACTCTCACAGAAGCGAAAGATAGGCTGTGGGCCCAGCTTGAGGAACAGTACGTTTTGCACACTTAACCCAGCTAGGCGTGAGCCAGAGAACCTTGGTCACTGAGGCCTACTTAAGGTACTGGCATACTTAACCCAGTAGATCCCATGCAGAGGTCCCCGTGCCCGAAAGTGCCTCCACGGAAAAGCCCTGTTCCTCCCGTGTGTTTCCTTGAGGCAATCAGGAACCACTGAGGATAACTACGTGAGCTCAGGTTTGAAACTGGGCGACCCTGGGCAAACCTTATTCCCCTCCGTGGTCGACGAGACCGTTGCGGGTCATAAGCTGCCTGAAGCACAGTCCTCGCGCCCACCTTCTCTTTGCTCTCTGAAGGCCTCACATGAGAAGTCTGAGTTTACTCGTGACGGAAGCAGTCTGAGTGTACTCGTGTGAGGCCTGCTGCTCTCAGTTCCCGGCTGGGAGCTTCAGCAGGAGCACTCTGGAGCTCGCCGACAAAAGAAATGTGAGTCCCCCCCGGGCCCCAAGTAAAAGTCCAGATTTCCCCCGTTAGGAACACCTCGGAGTGCCATAGGAGCGAAGAAGCATGCGTTAAGGGAATGCTTCAACAGGGTAAGGGATTTATTTCACGAGACACAGTGCACTCACTCACGTTGGTTGCAACAATTGTCAAAGGGCACTGTACGCCTTCCAATTCCTCTGTTGTGTTTGAGCCTCAGGAAGTAAATGCATTCGTTTGGTTAAGCTCCATGCACGTGCAACGATAATGGTGAAGCGCTGCCCTGTTCGCTTGAAAGCTCTCGTTTGTAACGGCCTTCCAACGGCCTCAACGTACGCAGTTCTAAACCGCCTTACATTCCGTGCTGGTGTGCCCCCAAGGAGGAATTTGGGCTCTTTTGTGAAACACCAATGTGCGTCACAAATGAAGCCAGGGGGCTCCCCCAGGACGTCTGCGTACGGCAGTCGGTTCCCAGATGTTTACTTCCAGCCGGAGAAAGAAAAAAAGGACAGTTTTCCGAGGGACAATTCTGGATCTTCGGGACCATCCAGAATCACCAAAGCGTAAACTTTGAACGACCTGAGGAACGATCTTTCGCATGTCCAGGGATCCCCACGTCAAAATCTTTCTCAGCAGAGGCAGGCACTATGTCACTTGCACTAGATAGCTCGGCAGAACCTTCCGAGAAACATGCTGCGTCATTCAGCTTGAGAGTGGGACGCGGATGGGAGAGTACGCTTTCTCCCCTTTTGCAGGTGCCTTGCGCTTGGCTTCGAAGCTGCCTGAACAGCACTAGCGGCCCGACGTCTCTTCACGGCAGGAATGTCGTTGTGGGCCAAGGCTGCGTGTTCTCCAAAGCGAAAACTCTGCTGGCAATACCTTTCTAGGAACTCCTCCCACGGTTCAGCTCTGGCCAAACGAAAGGGGACCTCAGGCCTCAAGGTAAGTTCCAGTGTTTCACGTCGGAGGAGTTGGGCGTGCAGTGGTTTGCATGAGGCCATACTGCACCACGGAGTGCCTTAACTCTTCGAGGCTCCTGGGGGCACACAGGATAGGAGCTCGTTCAACAATTTCGCATGATGACTTCTCTCCGTGCCGGAACGGCGGATCCTGGCTCCTGAGGAAACGTAACCTAAACAGGCCCCTGGAGAAAGCTCTTCACAGTCATAGCCAGGGCAACGTACTGCTCTCTGGGTTGACTAGGTTGAGTGCCCCAGTCGTCCAAGAGCCTCACGAAAGAAGCGCTGGGCAGACTCTTTTTGACTGTCGAACGGACTCCTTGACTGAAAGAGAACTGCAGTGTCAATAGGCACCGTGCTGAAGACTGGCTCCAGGAGGAGATTCCGGACAGCACTCCCACAGAAGCGAAAGGTAGGCTGTGGGCCCAGCCTGAGGAACAGTACGTTTTGCAAACTTAAGACAGCTAAGCATGAGCCAGAGAGCCTTGGTCACTGAGGCCTACCTAATGCACTGGCATACTTATCCTGTAGATCGACTGCAGAGGTCCCTGTGCCCAAAAGTGCCTCCGTGGAAGGGCCCTGTTCCTCCCGTGTGTTTCCTTGAGGCAATCAGGAACCACTGAGGATAACTACGTGAGCTCAGGTTTGAAACTGGGCGACCCTGGGCAAACCTTATTCCCCTCCGTGGTCGACGAGACCGTTGCGGGTCATAAGCTGCCTGAAGCACAGTCCTCGCGCCCACCTTCTCTTTGCTCTCTGAAGGCCTCACATGAGAAGTCTGAGTTTACTCGTGACGGAAGCAGTCTGAGTGTACTCGTGTGAGGCCTGCTGCTCTCAGTTCCCGGCTGGGAGCTTCAGCAGGAGCACTCTGGAGCTCGCCGACAAAAGAATTGTGAGCCCCCCACCCCCCCCCGGCCTCAATTATAAGTCCAGATTTCCCCCGTTAGGAACACCTCGGAGTGCCATAGGAGCGAAGAAACATGCGTTAACGGAATGCTTCAGCAGTGTAAGGGATTCATTTCACGCGACACCGTGCACTCACGTTCGTTGTAACAACGGTCAAAGGGCACTGTATGCCTTCCAACTCCTCTGTTGTGTTTGAGCCACAGGAAGTAAATGCATTCGTTAGAATAAGCTCCATGCACGTGCCACGATGATGGCGAAGCGCTTCCCTGTTGAGAGCTTGAGAGCTCTCGTCTGTACGGCTCTCCAACGGCCTCAAGGTCCGCAGTTCTAAACAGCCTTACATTCCATGCTGCTGTGTCCGCAAGGAGGAATTTGGGCTCCTCTGTGAAACACCAATGTGCGTCACAAATGTAACCAGGGAGCTCCCCCAGGACGTCTGCGTACGCAGTCGGTTCCCAGATGTTTACATCCAGCGGGAGAAAGAGAAAAAGGACAGCTTTCCCAGGGACAATTCTGGACCTTTGGGACCATCCAGAATCACCATAGCCTAAACTTTGCACGGCCTGGGGAACACTCTTTCGCATGTCCGGCGATCCCCACTTCGAACCCTTTCTCAGCAGAGGCAGGCACTCTCTCAGTTGTACTAGATACCTCCGCAGAAGCTTCAGAGAAACGTGCTGCGTCATTCAGCTTGAAAGTGGGACGCGGATGGGAGAGTACACTTTCTCCCCGTTTGGAGGTGCCTTGCGCTTGGCTTCTAAGCTACCTGAAGAGCAATAGCGGCCCGACGTCTCTTCACGGCAGGATTGTCGTTGTGGGCCAAGGCTGCGTGTTCTCTAAAGCGAAAATTGTGCTGGCAATACTTTTCTAGAAACTTTTCTCACTGCACCACATGTTCAGCACTGGCCAAACGAAAGGGGACCTCAGGCCTGAAGGTAAGTTCCACTACTTCACATCGGGGGAGTGGGGTGTACAGTGGTTTCCATGAGGCCATACTGCACCTCAGAGGGCCTTAATTCTTCGATGCTCCTGGGGGCACACAGGATAGGAGATCGTTCACCTCTTTCGCATGATGACTTCTCTCCGTGCCGGAACGGCGGATCCTGGCTTCTGAGGAAACGTAGCCTTAAACGGGCCCCTGGAGAAAGCTCTTCACATTCATAGCCAGGGCAACGTACTGCTCTCTGGGTTGCCTACGTTGAGTGCTCCAGTCGTCAAAGAGCCTCGCAAAAGCAGCGCCGGGCAGACCCTCCCTGCCAGTCGAACGGCCCCCTTGAGTGAAAGAGAACTGCGGTGCCAATAGACACCGTGCTGACGACTGGCTCCAGGAGGAGATTCGGGACAGCACTCTCACAGAAGCGAAAGATAGGCTGTGGGCCCAGCTTGAGGAACAGTACGTTTTGCAAACTTAAGACAGCTAAGCATGAGCCAGAGAGCCTTGGTCACTGAGGCCTACCTAATGCACTGGCATACTTATCCTGTAGATCGACTGCAGAGGTCCCTGTGCCCAAAAGTGCCTCCGTGGAAGGGCCCTGTTCCTCCCGTGTGTTTCCTTGAGGCAATCAGGAACCACTGAGGATAACTACGTGAGCTCAGGTTTGAAACTGGGCGACCCTGGGCAAACCTTATTCCCCTCCGTGGTCGACGAGACCGTTGCGGGTCATAAGCTGCCTGAAGCACAGTCCTCGCGCCCACCTTCTCTTTGCTCTCTGAAAGCCTCACATGAGAAGTCTGAGTTTACTCGTGACGGAAGCAGTCTGAGTGTACTCGTGTGAGGCCTGCTGCTCTCAGTTCCCGGCTGGGAGCTTCAGCAGGAGCACTCTGGAGCTCGCCGACAAAAGAATTGTGAGCCCCCCACCCCCCCCGGCCTCAATTATAAGTCCAGATTTCCCCCGTTAGGAACACCTCGGAGTGCCATAGGAGCGAAGAAACATGCGTTAACGGAATGCTTCAGCAGTGTAAGGGATTCATTTCACGCGACACCGTGCACTCACGTTCGTTGTAACAACGGTCAAAGGGCACTGTATGCCTTCCAACTCCTCTGTTGTGTTTGAGCCACAGGAAGTAAATGCATTCGTTAGAATAAGCTCCATGCACGTGCCACGATGATGGCGAAGCGCTTCCCTGTTGAGAGCTTGAGAGCTCTCGTCTGTACGGCTCTCCAACGGCCTCAAGGTCCGCAGTTCTAAACAGCCTTACATTCCATGCTGCTGTGTCCGCAAGGAGGAATTTGGGCTCCTCTGTGAAACACCAATGTGCGTCACAAATGTAACCAGGGAGCTCCCCCAGGACGTCTGCGTACGCAGTCGGTTCCCAGATGTTTACATCCAGCGGGAGAAAGAGAAAAAGGACAGCTTTCCCAGGGACAATTCTGGACCTTTGGGACCATCCAGAATCACTATAGCCTAAACTTTGCACGGCCTGGGGAACACTCTTTCGCATGTCCAGCGATCCCCACTTCGAACCCTTTCTCAGCAGAGGCAGGCACTGTCTCAGTTGTACTAGATACCTCCGCAGAAGCTTCAGAGAAACGTGCTGCGTCATTCAGCTTGAAAGTGGGACGCGGATGGGAGAGTACACTTTCTCCCCGTTTGGAGGTGCCTTGCGCTTGGCTTCTAAGCTACCTGAAGAGCAATAGCGGCCCGACGTCTCTTCACGGCAGGATTGTCGTTGTGGGCCAAGGCTGCGTGTTCTCTAAAGCGAAAATTGTGCTGGCAATACTTTTCTAGAAACTTTTCTCACTGCACCACATGTTCAGCACTGGCCAAACGAAAGGGGACCTCAGGCCTGAAGGTAAGTTCCACTACTTCACATCGGGGGAGTGGGGTGTACAGTGGTTTCCATGAGGCCATACTGCACCTCAGAGGGCCTTAATTCTTCGATGCTCCTGGGGGCACACAGGATAGGAGATCGTTCACCTCTTTCGCATGATGACTTCTCTCCGTGCCGGAACGGCGGATCCTGGCTTCTGAGGAAACGTAGCCTTAAACGGGCCCCTGGAGAAAGCTCTTCACATTCATAGCCAGGGCAACGTACTGCTCTCTGGGTTGCCTACGTTGAGTGCTCCAGTCGTCAAAGAGCCTCGCAAAAGCAGCGCCGGGCAGACCCTCCCTGCCAGTCGAACGGCCCCCTTGAGTGAAAGAGAACTGCGGTGCCAATAGACACCGTGCTGACGACTGGCTCCAGGAGGAGATTCGGGACAGCACTCTCACAGAAGCGAAAGATAGGCTGTGGGCCCAGCTTGAGGAACAGTACGTTTTGCACACTTAACCCAGCTAGGCGTGAGCCAGAGAACCTTGGTCACTGAGGCCTACTTAAGGTACTGGCATACTTAACCCAGTAGATCCCATGCAGAGGTCCCCGTGCCCGAAAGTGCCTCCACGGAAAAGCCCTGTTCCTCCCGTGTGTTTCCTTGAGGCAATCAGGAACCACTGAGGATAACTACGTGAGCTCAGGTTTGAAACTGGGCGACCCTGGGCAAACCTTATTCCCCTCCGTGGTCGACGAGACCGTTGCGGGTCATAAGCTGCCTGAAGCACAGTCCTCGCGCCCACCTTCTCTTTGCTCTCTGAAGGCCTCACATGAGAAGTCTGAGTTTACTCGTGACGGAAGCAGTCTGAGTGTACTCGTGTGAGGCCTGCTGCTCTCAGTTCCCGGCTGGGAGCTTCAGCAGGAGCACTCTGGAGCTCGCCGACAAAAGAAATGTGAGTCCCCCCCGGGCCCCAAGTAAAAGTCCAGATTTCCCCCGTTAGGAACACCTCGGAGTGCCATAGGAGCGAAGAAGCATGCGTTAAGGGAATGCTTCAACAGGGTAAGGGATTTATTTCACGAGACACAGTGCACTCACTCACGTTGGTTGCAACAATTGTCAAAGGGCACTGTACGCCTTCCAATTCCTCTGTTGTGTTTGAGCCTCAGGAAGTAAATGCATTCGTTTGGTTAAGCTCCATGCACGTGCAACGATAATGGTGAAGCGCTGCCCTGTTCGCTTGAAAGCTCTCGTTTGTAACGGCCTTCCAACGGCCTCAACGTACGCAGTTCTAAACCGCCTTACATTCCGTGCTGGTGTGCCCCCAAGGAGGAATTTGGGCTCTTTTGTGAAACACCAATGTGCGTCACAAATGAAGCCAGGGGGCTCCCCCAGGACGTCTGCGTACGGCAGTCGGTTCCCAGATGTTTACTTCCAGCCGGAGAAAGAAAAAAAGGACAGTTTTCCGAGGGACAATTCTGGATCTTCGGGACCATCCAGAATCACCAAAGCGTAAACTTTGAACGACCTGAGGAACGATCTTTCGCATGTCCAGGGATCCCCACGTCAAAATCTTTCTCAGCAGAGGCAGGCACTATGTCACTTGCACTAGATAGCTCGGCAGAACCTTCCGAGAAACATGCTGCGTCATTCAGCTTGAGAGTGGGACGCGGATGGGAGAGTACGCTTTCTCCCCTTTTGGAGGTGCCTTGCGCTTGGCTTCGAAGCTGCCTGAACAGCACTAGCGGCCCGACGTCTCTTCACGGCAGGAATGTCGTTGTGGGCCAAGGCTGCGTGTTCTCCAAAGCGAAAACTCTGCTGGCAATACCTTTCTAGGAACTCCTCCCACGGTTCAGCTCTGGCCAAACGAAAGGGGACCTCAGGCCTCAAGGTAAGTTCCAGTGTTTCACGTCGGAGGAGTTGGGCGTGCAGTGGTTTGCATGAGGCCATACTGCACCACAGAGTGCCTTAACTCTTCGAGGCTCCTGGGGGCACACAGGATAGGAGCTCGTTCAACAATTTCGCATGATGACTTCTCTCCGTGCCGGAACGGCGGATCCTGGCTCCTGAGGAAACGTAACCTAAACAGGCCCCTGGAGAAAGCTCTTCACAGTCATAGCCAGGGCAACGTACTGCTCTCTGGGTTGACTAGGTTGAGTGCCCCAGTCGTCCAAGAGCCTCACGAAAGAAGCGCTGGGCAGACTCTTTTTGACTGTCGAACGGACTCCTTGACTGAAAGAGAACTGCAGTGTCAATAGGCACCGTGCTGAAGACTGGCTCCAGGAGGAGATTCCGGACAGCACTCCCACAGAAGCGAAAGGTAGGCTGTGGGCCCAGCCTGAGGAACAGTACGTTTTGCAAACTTAAGACAGCTAAGCATGAGCCAGAGAGCCTTGGTCACTGAGGCCTACCTAATGCACTGGCATACTTATCCTGTAGATCGACTGCAGAGGTCCCTGTGCCCAAAAGTGCCTCCGTGGAAGGGCCCTGTTCCTCCCGTGTGTTTCCTTGAGGCAATCAGGAACCACTGAGGATAACTACGTGAGCTCAGGTTTGAAACTGGGCGACCCTGGGCAAACCTTATTCCCCTCCGTGGTCGACGAGACCGTTGCGGGTCATAAGCTGCCTGAAGCACAGTCCTCGCGCCCACCTTCTCTTTGCTCTCTGAAGGCCTCACATGAGAAGTCTGAGTTTACTCGTGACGGAAGCAGTCTGAGTGTACTCGTGTGAGGCCTGCTGCTCTCAGTTCCCGGCTGGGAGCTTCAGCAGGAGCACTCTGGAGCTCGCCGACAAAAGAATTGTGAGCCCCCCACCCCCCCCGGCCTCAATTATAAGTCCAGATTTCCCCCGTTAGGAACACCTCGGAGTGCCATAGGAGCGAAGAAACATGCGTTAACGGAATGCTTCAGCAGTGTAAGGGATTCATTTCACGCGACACCGTGCACTCACGTTCGTTGTAACAACGGTCAAAGGGCACTGTATGCCTTCCAACTCCTCTGTTGTGTTTGAGCCACAGGAAGTAAATGCATTCGTTAGAATAAGCTCCATGCACGTGCCACGATGATGGCGAAGCGCTTCCCTGTTGAGAGCTTGAGAGCTCTCGTCTGTACGGCTCTCCAACGGCCTCAAGGTCCGCAGTTCTAAACAGCCTTACATTCCATGCTGCTGTGTCCGCAAGGAGGAATTTGGGCTCCTCTGTGAAACACCAATGTGCGTCACAAATGTAACCAGGGAGCTCCCCCAGGACGTCTGCGTACGCAGTCGGTTCCCAGATGTTTACATCCAGCGGGAGAAAGAGAAAAAGGACAGCTTTCCCAGGGACAATTCTGGACCTTTGGGACCATCCAGAATCACCATAGCCTAAACTTTGCACGGCCTGGGGAACACTCTTTCGCATGTCAGGCGATCCCCACTTCGAACCCTTTCTCAGCAGAGGCAGGCACTCTCTCAGTTGTACTAGATACCTCCGCAGAAGCTTCAGAGAAACGTGCTGCGTCATTCAGCTTGAAAGTGGGACGCGGATGGGAGAGTACACTTTCTCCCCGTTTGGAGGTGCCTTGCGCTTGGCTTCTAAGCTACCTGAAGAGCAATAGCGGCCCGACGTCTCTTCACGGCAGGATTGTCGTTGTGGGCCAAGGCTGCGTGTTCTCTAAAGCGAAAATTGTGCTGGCAATACTTTTCTAGAAACTTTTCTCACTGCACCACATGTTCAGCACTGGCCAAACGAAAGGGGACCTCAGGCCTGAAGGTAAGTTCCACTACTTCACATCGGGGGAGTGGGGTGTACAGTGGTTTCCATGAGGCCATACTGCACCTCAGAGGGCCTTAATTCTTCGATGCTCCTGGGGGCACACAGGATAGGAGATCGTTCACCTCTTTCGCATGATGACTTCTCTCCGTGCCGGAACGGCGGATCCTGGCTTCTGAGGAAACGTAGCCTTAAACGGGCCCCTGGAGAAAGCTCTTCACATTCATAGCCAGGGCAACGTACTGCTCTCTGGGTTGCCTACGTTGAGTGCTCCAGTCGTCAAAGAGCCTCGCAAAAGCAGCGCCGGGCAGACCCTCCCTGCCAGTCGAACGGCCCCCTTGAGTGAAAGAGAACTGCGGTGCCAATAGACACCGTGCTGACGACTGGCTCCAGGAGGAGATTCGGGACAGCACTCTCACAGAAGCGAAAGATAGGCTGTGGGCCCAGCTTGAGGAACAGTACGTTTTGCAAACTTAAGACAGCTAAGCATGAGCCAGAGAGCCTTGGTCACTGAGGCCTACCTAATGCACTGGCATACTTATCCTGTAGATCGACTGCAGAGGTCCCTGTGCCCAAAAGTGCCTCCGTGGAAGGGCCCTGTTCCTCCCGTGTGTTTCCTTGAGGCAATCAGGAACCACTGAGGATAACTACGTGAGCTCAGGTTTGAAACTGGGCGACCCTGGGCAAACCTTATTCCCCTCCGTGGTCGACGAGACCGTTGCGGGTCATAAGCTGCCTGAAGCACAGTCCTCGCGCCCACCTTCTCTTTGCTCTCTGAAAGCCTCACATGAGAAGTCTGAGTTTACTCGTGACGGAAGCAGTCTGAGTGTACTCGTGTGAGGCCTGCTGCTCTCAGTTCCCGGCTGGGAGCTTCAGCAGGAGCACTCTGGAGCTCGCCGACAAAAGAATTGTGAGCCCCCCACCCCCCCCGGCCTCAATTATAAGTCCAGATTTCCCCCGTTAGGAACACCTCGGAGTGCCATAGGAGCGAAGAAACATGCGTTAACGGAATGCTTCAGCAGTGTAAGGGATTCATTTCACGCGACACCGTGCACTCACGTTCGTTGTAACAACGGTCAAAGGGCACTGTATGCCTTCCAACTCCTCTGTTGTGTTTGAGCCACAGGAAGTAAATGCATTCGTTAGAATAAGCTCCATGCACGTGCCACGATGATGGCGAAGCGCTTCCCTGTTGAGAGCTTGAGAGCTCTCGTCTGTACGGCTCTCCAACGGCCTCAAGGTCCGCAGTTCTAAACAGCCTTACATTCCATGCTGCTGTGTCCGCAAGGAGGAATTTGGGCTCCTCTGTGAAACACCAATGTGCGTCACAAATGTAACCAGGGAGCTCCCCCAGGACGTCTGCGTACGCAGTCGGTTCCCAGATGTTTACATCCAGCGGGAGAAAGAGAAAAAGGACAGCTTTCCCAGGGACAATTCTGGACCTTTGGGACCATCCAGAATCACTATAGCCTAAACTTTGCACGGCCTGGGGAACACTCTTTCGCATGTCCAGCGATCCCCACTTCGAACCCTTTCTCAGCAGAGGCAGGCACTGTCTCAGTTGTACTAGATACCTCCGCAGAAGCTTCAGAGAAACGTGCTGCGTCATCCAGCTTGAAAGTGGGACGCGGATGGGAGAGTACACTTTCTCCCCGTTTGGAGGTGCCTTGCGCTTGGCTTCTAAGCTACCTGAAGAGCAATAGCGGCCCGACGTCTCTTCATGGCAGGATTGTCGTTGTGGGCCAAGGCTGCGTGTTCTCTAAAGCGAAAATTGTGCTGGCAATACTTTTCTAGAAACTTTTCTCACTGCACCACATGTTCAGCACTGGCCAAACGAAAGGGGACCTCAGGCCTGAAGGTAAGTTCCACTACTTCACATCGGGGGAGTGGGGTGTACAGTGGTTTCCATGAGGCCATACTGCACCTCAGAGGGCCTTAATTCTTCGATGCTCCTGGGGGCACACAGGATAGGAGATCGTTCACCTCTTTCGCATGATGACTTCTCTCCGTGCCGGAACGGCGGATCCTGGCTTCTGAGGAAACGTAGCCTTAAACGGGCCCCTGGAGAAAGCTCTTCACATTCATAGCCAGGGCAACGTACTGCTCTCTGGGTTGCCTACGTTGAGTGCTCCAGTCGTCAAAGAGCCTCGCAAAAGCAGCGCCGGGCAGACCCTCCCTGCCAGTCGAACGGCCCCCTTGAGTGAAAGAGAACTGCGGTGCCAATAGACACCGTGCTGACGACTGGCTCCAGGAGGAGATTCGGGACAGCACTCTCACAGAAGCGAAAGATAGGCTGTGGGCCCAGCTTGAGGAACAGTACGTTTTGCACACTTAACCCAGCTAGGCGTGAGCCAGAGAACCTTGGTCACTGAGGCCTACTTAAGGTACT
Organism: Phocoena phocoena; assembly: GCF_963924675.1. Taxonomy (NCBI): domain Eukaryota; kingdom Metazoa; phylum Chordata; class Mammalia; order Artiodactyla; family Phocoenidae; genus Phocoena; species Phocoena phocoena. The sequence continues at coordinate 130,093 of NW_027077466.1, forward strand.
GGCATACTTAACCCAGTAGATCCCATGCAGAGGTCCCCGTGCCCGAAAGTGCCTCCACGGAAAAGCCCTGTTCCTCCCGTGTGTTTCCTTGAGGCAATCAGGAACCACTGAGGATAACTACGTGAGCTCAGGTTTGAAACTGGGCGACCCTGGGCAAACCTTATTCCCCTCCGTGGTCGACGAGACCGTTGCGGGTCATAAGCTGCCTGAAGCACAGTCCTCGCGCCCACCTTCTCTTTGCTCTCTGAAGGCCTCACATGAGAAGTCTGAGTTTACTCGTGACGGAAGCAGTCTGAGTGTACTCGTGTGAGGCCTGCTGCTCTCAGTTCCCGGCTGGGAGCTTCAGCAGGAGCACTCTGGAGCTCGCCGACAAAAGAAATGTGAGTCCCCCCCGGGCCCCAAGTAAAAGTCCAGATTTCCCCCGTTAGGAACACCTCGGAGTGCCATAGGAGCGAAGAAGCATGCGTTAAGGGAATGCTTCAACAGGGTAAGGGATTTATTTCACGAGACACAGTGCACTCACTCACGTTGGTTGCAACAATTGTCAAAGGGCACTGTACGCCTTCCAATTCCTCTGTTGTGTTTGAGCCTCAGGAAGTAAATGCATTCGTTTGGTTAAGCTCCATGCACGTGCAACGATAATGGTGAAGCGCTGCCCTGTTCGCTTGAAAGCTCTCGTTTGTAACGGCCTTCCAACGGCCTCAACGTACGCAGTTCTAAACCGCCTTACATTCCGTGCTGGTGTGCCCCCAAGGAGGAATTTGGGCTCTTTTGTGAAACACCAATGTGCGTCACAAATGAAGCCAGGGGGCTCCCCCAGGACGTCTGCGTACGGCAGTCGGTTCCCAGATGTTTACTTCCAGCCGGAGAAAGAAAAAAAGGACAGTTTTCCGAGGGACAATTCTGGATCTTCGGGACCATCCAGAATCACCAAAGCGTAAACTTTGAACGACCTGAGGAACGATCTTTCGCATGTCCAGGGATCCCCACGTCAAAATCTTTCTCAGCAGAGGCAGGCACTATGTCACTTGCACTAGATAGCTCGGCAGAACCTTCCGAGAAACATGCTGCGTCATTCAGCTTGAGAGTGGGACGCGGATGGGAGAGTACGCTTTCTCCCCTTTTGGAGGTGCCTTGCGCTTGGCTTCGAAGCTGCCTGAACAGCACTAGCGGCCCGACGTCTCTTCACGGCAGGAATGTCGTTGTGGGCCAAGGCTGCGTGTTCTCCAAAGCGAAAACTCTGCTGGCAATACCTTTCTAGGAACTCCTCCCACGGTTCAGCTCTGGCCAAACGAAAGGGGACCTCAGGCCTCAAGGTAAGTTCCAGTGTTTCACGTCGGAGGAGTTGGGCGTGCAGTGGTTTGCATGAGGCCATACTGCACCACGGAGTGCCTTAACTCTTCGAGGCTCCTGGGGGCACACAGGATAGGAGCTCGTTCAACAATTTCGCATGATGACTTCTCTCCGTGCCGGAACGGCGGATCCTGGCTCCTGAGGAAACATAACCTAAACAGGCCCCTGGAGAAAGCTCTTCACAGTCATAGCCAGGGCAACGTACTGCTCTCTGGGTTGACTAGGTTGAGTGCCCCAGTCGTCCAAGAGCCTCACGAAAGAAGCGCTGGGCAGACTCTTTTTGACTGTCGAACGGACTCCTTGACTGAAAGAGAACTGCAGTGTCAATAGGCACCGTGCTGAAGACTGGCTCCAGGAGGAGATTCCGGACAGCACTCCCACAGAAGCGAAAGGTAGGCTGTGGGCCCAGCCTGAGGAACAGTACGTTTTGCAAACTTAAGACAGCTAAGCATGAGCCAGAGAGCCTTGGTCACTGAGGCCTACCTAATGCACTGGCATACTTATCCTGTAGATCGACTGCAGAGGTCCCTGTGCCCAAAAGTGCCTCCGTGGAAGGGCCCTGTTCCTCCCGTGTGTTTCCTTGAGGCAATCAGGAACCACTGAGGATAACTACGTGAGCTCAGGTTTGAAACTGGGCGACCCTGGGCAAACCTTATTCCCCTCCGTGGTCGACGAGACCGTTGCGGGTCATAAGCTGCCTGAAGCACAGTCCTCGCGCCCACCTTCTCTTTGCTCTCTGAAGGCCTCACATGAGAAGTCTGAGTTTACTCGTGACGGAAGCAGTCTGAGTGTACTCGTGTGAGGCCTGCTGCTCTCAGTTCCCGGCTGGGAGCTTCAGCAGGAGCACTCTGGAGCTCGCCGACAAAAGAATTGTGAGCCCCCCACCCCCCCCCCGGCCTCAATTATAAGTCCAGAGTTCCCCCGTTAGGAACACCTCGGAGTGCCATAGGAGCGAAGAAACATGCGTTAACGGAATGCTTCAGCAGTGTAAGGGATTCATTTCAGGCGACACCGTGCACTCACGTTCGTTGTAACAACGGTCAAAGGGCACTGTATGCCTTCCAACTCCTCTGTTGTGTTTGAGCCACAGGAAGTAAATGCATTCGTTAGAATAAGCTCCATGCACGTGCCACGATGATGGCGAAGCGCTTCCCTGTTGAGAGCTTGAGAGCTCTCGTCTGTACGGCTCTCCAACGGCCTCAAGGTCCGCAGTTCTAAACAGCCTTACATTCCATGCTGCTGTGTCCGCAAGGAGGAATTTGGGCTCCTCTGTGAAACACCAATGTGCGTCACAAATGTAACCAGGGAGCTCCCCCAGGACGTCTGCGTACGCAGTCGGTTCCCAGATGTTTACATCCAGCGGGAGAAAGAGAAAAAGGACAGCTTTCCCAGGGACAATTCTGGACCTTTGGGACCATCCAGAATCACCATAGCCTAAACTTTGCACGGCCTGGGGAACACTCTTTCGCATGTCAGGCGATCCCCACTTCGAACCCTTTCTCAGCAGAGGCAGGCACTCTCTCAGTTGTACTAGATACCTCCGCAGAAGTTTCAGAGAAACGTGCTGCGTCATTCAGCTTGAAAGTGGGACGCGGATGGGAGAGTACACTTTCTCCCCGTTTGGAGGTGCCTTGCGCTTGGCTTCTAAGCTACCTGAAGAGCAATAGCGGCCCGACGTCTCTTCACGGCAGGATTGTCGTTGTGGGCCAAGGCTGCGTGTTCTCTAAAGCGAAAATTGTGCTGGCAATACTTTTCTAGAAACTTTTCTCACTGCACCACATGTTCAGCACTGGCCAAACGAAAGGGGACCTCAGGCCTGAAGGTAAGTTCCACTACTTCACATCGGGGGAGTGGGGTGTACAGTGGTTTCCATGAGGCCATACTGCACCTCAGAGGGCCTTAATTCTTCGATGCTCCTGGGGGCACACAGGATAGGAGATCGTTCACCTCTTTCGCATGATGACTTCTCTCCGTGCCGGAACGGCGGATCCTGGCTTCTGAGGAAACGTAGCCTTAAACGGGCCCCTGGAGAAAGCTCTTCACATTCATAGCCAGGGCAACGTACTGCTCTCTGGGTTGCCTACGTTGAGTGCTCCAGTCGTCAAAGAGCCTCGCAAAAGCAGCGCCGGGCAGACCCTCCCTGCCAGTCGAACGGCCCCCTTGAGTGAAAGAGAACTGCGGTGCCAATAGACACCGTGCTGACGACTGGCTCCAGGAGGAGATTCGGGACAGCACTCTCACAGAAGCGAAAGATAGGCTGTGGGCCCAGCTTGAGGAACAGTACGTTTTGCACACTTAACCCAGCTAGGCGTGAGCCAGAGAACCTTGGTCACTGAGGCCTACTTAAGGTACTGGCATACTTAACCCAGTAGATCCCATGCAGAGGTCCCCGTGCCCGAAAGTGCCTCCACGGAAAAGCCCTGTTCCTCCCGTGTGTTTCCTTGAGGCAATCAGGAACCACTGAGGATAACTACGTGAGCTCAGGTTTGAAACTGGGCGACCCTGGGCAAACCTTATTCCCCTCCGTGGTCGACGAGACCGTTGCGGGTCATAAGCTGCCTGAAGCACAGTCCTCGCGCCCACCTTCTCTTTGCTCTCTGAAGGCCTCACATGAGAAGTCTGAGTTTACTCGTGACGGAAGCAGTCTGAGTGTACTCGTGTGAGGCCTGCTGCTCTCAGTTCCCGGCTGGGAGCTTCAGCAGGAGCACTCTGGAGCTCGCCGACAAAAGAAATGTGAGTCCCCCCCGGGCCTCAAGTAAAAGTCCAGATTTCCCCCGTTAGGAACACCTCGGAGTGCCATAGGAGCGAAGAAGCATGCGTTAAGGGAATGCTTCAACAGGGTAAGGGATTTATTTCACGAGACACAGTGCACTCACTCACGTTGGTTGCAACAATTGTCAAAGGGCACTGTACGCCTTCCAATTCCTCTGTTGTGTTTGAGCCTCAGGAAGTAAATGCATTCGTTTGGTTAAGCTCCATGCACGTGCAACGATAATGGTGAAGCGCTGCCCTGTTCGCTTGAAAGCTCTCGTTTGTAACGGCCTTCCAACGGCCTCAACGTACGCAGTTCTAAACCGCCTTACATTCCGTGCTGGTGTGCCCCCAAGGAGGAATTTGGGCTCTTTTGTGAAACACCAATGTGCGTCACAAATGAAGCCAGGGGGCTCCCCCAGGACGTCTGCGTACGGCAGTCGGTTCCCAGATGTTTACTTCCAGCGGGAGAAAGAGAAAAAGGACAGCTTTCCCAGGGACAATTCTGGACCTTTGGGACCATCCAGAATCACCATAGCCTAAACTTTGCACGGCCTGGGGAACACTCTTTCGCATGTCCAGCGATCCCCACTTCGAACCCTTTCTCAGCAGAGGCAGGCACTCTCTCAGTTGTACTAGATACCTCCGCAGAAGCTTCAGAGAAACGTGCTGCGTCATTCAGCTTGAAAGTGGGACGCGGATGGGAGAGTACACTTTCTCCCCGTTTGGAGGTGCCTTGCGCTTGGCTTCTAAGCTACCTGAAGAGCAATAGCGGCCCGACGTCTCTTCACGGCAGGATTGTCGTTGTGGGCCAAGGCTGCGTGTTCTCTAAAGCGAAAATTGTGCTGGCAATACTTTTCTAGAAACTTTTCTCACTGCACCACATGTTCAGCACTGGCCAAACGAAAGGGGACCTCAGGCCTGAAGGTATGTTCCACTACTTCACATCGGGGGAGTGGGGTGTACAGTGGTTTCCATGAGGCCATACTGCACCTCAGAGGGCCTTAATTCTTCGATGCTCCTGGGGGCACACAGGATAGGAGATCGTTCACCTCTTTCGCATGATGACTTCTCTCCGTGCCGGAACGGCGGATCCTGGCTTCTGAGGAAACGTAGCCTTAAACGGGCCCCTGGAGAAAGCTCTTCACATTCATAGCCAGGGCAACGTACTGCTCTCTGGGTTGCCTACGTTGAGTGCTCCAGTCGTCAAAGAGCCTCGCAAAAGCAGCGCCGGGCAGACCCTCCCTGCCAGTCGAACGGCCCCCTTGAGTGAAAGAGAACTGCGGTGCCAATAGACACCGTGCTGACGACTGGCTCCAGGAGGAGATTCGGGACAGCACTCTCACAGAAGCGAAAGATAGGCTGTGGGCCCAGCTTGAGGAACAGTACGTTTTGCAAACTTAAGACAGCTAAGCATGAGCCAGAGAGCCTTGGTCACTGAGGCCTACCTAATGCACTGGCATACTTATCCTGTAGATCGACTGCAGAGGTCCCTGTGCCCAAAAGTGCCTCCGTGGAAGGGCCCTGTTCCTCCCGTGTGTTTCCTTGAGGCAATCAGGAACCACTGAGGATAACTACGTGAGCTCAGGTTTGAAACTGGGCGACCCTGGGCAAACCTTATTCCCCTCCGTGGTCGACGAGACCGTTGCGGGTCATAAGCTGCCTGAAGCACAGTCCTCGCGCCCACCTTCTCTTTGCTCTCTGAAGGCCTCACATGAGAAGTCTGAGTTTACTCGTGACGGAAGCAGTCTGAGTGTACTCGTGTGAGGCCTGCTGCTCTCAGTTCCCGGCTGGGAGCTTCAGCAGGAGCACTCTGGAGCTCGCCGACAAAAGAATTGTGAGCCCCTCCCCCCCCACCGGCCTCAATTATAAGTCCAGATTTCCCCCGTTAGGAACACCTCGGAGTGCCATAGGAGCGAAGAAACATGCGTTAACGGAATGCTTCAGCAGTGTAAGGGATTCATTTCACGCGACACCGTGCACTCACGTTCGTTGTAACAACGGTCAAAGGGCACTGTATGCCTTCCAACTCCTCTGTTGTGTTTGAGCCACAGGAAGTAAATGCATTCGTTAGAATAAGCTCCATGCACGTGCCACGATGATGGCGAAGCGCTTCCCTGTTGAGAGCTTGAGAGCTCTCGTCTGTACGGCTCTCCAACGGCCTCAAGGTCCGCAGTTCTAAACAGCCTTACATTCCATGCTGCTGTGTCCGCAAGGAGGAATTTGGGCTCCTCTGTGAAACACCAATGTGCGTCACAAATGTAACCAGGGAGCTCCCCCAGGACGTCTGCGTACGCAGTCGGTTCCCAGATGTTTACATCCAGCGGGAGAAAGAGAAAAAGGACAGCTTTCCCAGGGACAATTCTGGACCTTTGGGACCATCCAGAATCACCATAGCCTAAACTTTGCACGGCCTGGGGAACACTCTTTCGCATGTCCAGCGATCCCCACTTCGAACCCTTTCTCAGCAGAGGCAGGCACTCTCTCAGTTGTACTAGATACCTCCGCAGAAGCTTCAGAGAAACGTGCTGCGTCATTCAGCTTGAAAGTGGGACGCGGATGGGAGAGTACACTTTCTCCCCGTTTGGAGGTGCCTTGCGCTTGGCTTCTAAGCTACCTGAAGAGCAATAGCGGCCCGACGTCTCTTCACGGCAGGATTGTCGTTGTGGGCCAAGGCTGCGTGTTCTCTAAAGCGAAAATTGTGCTGGCAATACTTTTCTAGAAACTTTTCTCACTGCACCACATGTTCAGCACTGGCCAAACGAAAGGGGACCTCAGGCCTGAAGGTAAGTTCCACTACTTCACATCGGGGGAGTGGGGTGTACAGTGGTTTCCATGAGGCCATACTGCACCTCAGAGGGCCTTAATTCTTCGATGCTCCTGGGGGCACACAGGATAGGAGATCGTTCACCTCTTTCGCATGATGACTTCTCTCCGTGCCGGAACGGCGGATCCTGGCTTCTGAGGAAACGTAGCCTTAAACGGGCCCCTGGAGAAAGCTCTTCACATTCATAGCCAGGGCAACGTACTGCTCTCTGGGTTGCCTACGTTGAGTGCTCCAGTCGTCAAAGAGCCTCGCAAAAGCAGCGCCGGGCAGACCCTCCCTGCCAGTCGAACGGCCCCCTTGAGTGAAAGAGAACTGCGGTGCCAATAGACACCGTGCTGACGACTGGCTCCAGGAGGAGATTCGGGACAGCACTCTCACAGAAGCGAAAGATAGGCTGTGGGCCCAGCTTGAGGAACAGTACGTTTTGCACACTTAACCCAGCTAGGCGTGAGCCAGAGAACCTTGGTCACTGAGGCCTACTTAAGGTACTGGCATACTTAACCCAGTAGATCCCATGCAGAGGTCCCCGTGCCCGAAAGTGCCTCCACGGAAAAGCCCTGTTCCTCCCGTGTGTTTCCTTGAGGCAATCAGGAACCACTGAGGATAACTACGTGAGCTCAGGTTTGAAACTGGGCGACCCTGGGCAAACCTTATTCCCCTCCGTGGTCGACGAGACCGTTGCGGGTCATAAGCTGCCTGAAGCACAGTCCTCGCGCCCACCTTCTCTTTGCTCTCTGAAGGCCTCACATGAGAAGTCTGAGTTTACTCGTGACGGAAGCAGTCTGAGTGTACTCGTGTGAGGCCTGCTGCTCTCAGTTCCCGGCTGGGAGCTTCAGCAGGAGCACTCTGGAGCTCGCCGACAAAAGAAATGTGAGTCCCCCCCGGGCCTCAAGTAAAAGTCCAGATTTCCCCCGTTAGGAACACCTCGGAGTGCCATAGGAGCGAAGAAGCATGCGTTAAGGGAATGCTTCAACAGGGTAAGGGATTTATTTCATGAGACACAGTGCACTCACTCACGTTGGTTGCAACAATTGTCAAAGGGCACTGTACGCCTTCCAATTCCTCTGTTGTGTTTGAGCCTCAGGAAGTAAATGCATTCGTTTGGTTAAGCTCCATGCACGTGCAACGATAATGGTGAAGCGCTGCCCTGTTCGCTTGAAAGCTCTCGTTTGTAACGGCCTTTCAACGGCCTCAACGTACGCAGTTCTAAACCGCCTTACATTCCGTGCTGGTGTGCCCCCAAGGAGGAATTTGGGCTCTTTTGTGAAACACCAATGTGCGTCACAAATGAAGCCAGGGGGCTCCCCCAGGACGTCTGCGTACGGCAGTCGGTTCCCAGATGTTTACTTCCAGCGGGAGAAAGAGAAAAAGGACAGCTTTCCCAGGGACAATTCTGGACCTTTGGGACCATCCAGAATCACCATAGCCTAAACTTTGCACGGCCTGGGGAACACTCTTTCGCATGTCCAGCGATCCCCACTTCGAACCCTTTCTCAGCAGAGGCAGGCACTCTCTCAGTTGTACTAGATACCTCCGCAGAAGCTTCAGAGAAACGTGCTGCGTCATTCAGCTTGAAAGTGGGACGCGGATGGGAGAGTACACTTTCTCCCCGTTTGGAGGTGCCTTGCGCTTGGCTTCTAAGCTACCTGAAGAGCAATAGCGGCCCGACGTCTCTTCACGGCAGGATTGTCGTTGTGGGCCAAGGCTGCGTGTTCTCTAAAGCGAAAATTGTGCTGGCAATACTTTTCTAGAAACTTTTCTCACTGCACCACATGTTCAGCACTGGCCAAACGAAAGGGGACCTCAGGCCTGAAGGTAAGTTCCACTACTTCACATCGGGGGAGTGGGGTGTACAGTGGTTTCCATGAGGCCATACTGCACCTCAGAGGGCCTTAATTCTTCGATGCTCCTGGGGGCACACAGGATAGGAGATCGTTCACCTCTTTCGCATGATGACTTCTCTCCGTGCCGGAACGGCGGATCCTGGCTTCTGAGGAAACGTAGCCTTAAACGGGCCCCTGGAGAAAGCTCTTCACATTCATAGCCAGGGCAACGTACTGCTCTCTGGGTTGCCTACGTTGAGTGCTCCAGTCGTCAAAGAGCCTCGCAAAAGCAGCGCCGGGCAGACCCTCCCTGCCAGTCGAACGGCCCCCTTGAGTGAAAGAGAACTGCGGTGCCAATAGACACCGTGCTGACGACTGGCTCCAGGAGGAGATTCGGGACAGCACTCTCACAGAAGCGAAAGATAGGCTGTGGGCCCAGCTTGAGGAACAGTACGTTTTGCAAACTTAAGACAGCTAAGCATGAGCCAGAGAGCCTTGGTCACTGAGGCCTACCTAATGCACTGGCATACTTATCCTGTAGATCGACTGCAGAGGTCCCTGTGCCCAAAAGTGCCTCCGTGGAAGGGCCCTGTTCCTCCCGTGTGTTTCCTTGAGGCAATCAGGAACCACTGAGGATAACTACGTGAGCTCAGGTTTGAAACTGGGCGACCCTGGGCAAACCTTATTCCCCTCCGTGGTCGACGAGACCGTTGCGGGTCATAAGCTGCCTGAAGCACAGTCCTCGCGCCCACCTTCTCTTTGCTCTCTGAAGGCCTCACATGAGAAGTCTGAGTTTACTTGTGACGGAAGCAGTCTGAGTGTACTCGTGTGAGGCCTGCTGCTCTCAGTTCCCGGCTGGGAGCTTCAGCAGGAGCACTCTGGAGCTCGCCGACAAAAGAATTGTGAGCCCCCCACCCCCCCCGGCCTCAATTATAAGTCCAGATTTCCCCCGTTAGGAACACCTCGGAGTGCCATAGGAGCGAAGAAACATGCGTTAACGGAATGCTTCAGCAGTGTAAGGGATTCATTTCACGCGACACCGTGCACTCACGTTCGTTGTAACAACGGTCAAAGGGCACTGTATGCCTTCCAACTCCTCTGTTGTGTTTGAGCCACAGGAAGTAAATGCATTCGTTAGAATAAGCTCCATGCACGTGCCACGATGATGGCGAAGCGCTTCCCTGTTGAGAGCTTGAGAGCTCTCGTCTGTACGGCTCTCCAACGGCCTCAAGGTCCGCAGTTCTAAACAGCCTTACATTCCATGCTGCTGTGTCCGCAAGGAGGAATTTGGGCTCCTCTGTGAAACACCAATGTGCGTCACAAATGTAACCAGGGAGCTCCCCCAGGACGTCTGCGTACGCAGTCGGTTCCCAGATGTTTACATCCAGCGGGAGAAAGAGAAAAAGGACAGCTTTCCCAGGGACAATTCTGGACCTTTGGGACCATCCAGAATCACTATAGCCTAAACTTTGCACGGCCTGGGGAACACTCTTTCGCATGTCCAGCGATCCCCACTTCGAACCCTTTCTCAGCAGAGGCAGGCACTCTCTCAGTTGTACTAGATACCTCCGCAGAAGCTTCAGAGAAACGTGCTGCGTCATTCAGCTTGAAAGTGGGACGCGGATGGGAGAGTACACTTTCTCCCCGTTTGGAGGTGCCTTGCGCTTGGCTTCTAAGCTACCTGAAGAGCAATAGCGGCCCGACGTCTCTTCACGGCAGGATTGTCGTTGTGGGCCAAGGCTGCGTGTTCTCTAAAGCGAAAATTGTGCTGGCAATACTTTTCTAGAAACTTTTCTCACTGCACCACATGTTCAGCACTGGCCAAACGAAAGGGGACCTCAGGCCTGAAGGTAAGTTCCACTACTTCACATCGGGGGAGTGGGGTGTACAGTGGTTTCCATGAGGCCATACTGCACCTCAGAGGGCCTTAATTCTTCGATGCTCCTGGGGGCACACAGGATAGGAGATCGTTCACCTCTTTCGCATGATGACTTCTCTCCGTGCCGGAACGGCGGATCCTGGCTTCTGAGGAAACGTAGCCTTAAACGGGCCCCTGGAGAAAGCTCTTCACATTCATAGCCAGGGCAACGTACTGCTCTCTGGGTTGCCTACGTTGAGTGCTCCAGTCGTCAAAGAGCCTCGCAAAAGCAGCGCCGGGCAGACCCTCCCTGCCAGTCGAACGGCCCCCTTGAGTGAAAGAGAACTGCGGTGCCAATAGACACCGTGCTGACGACTGGCTCCAGGAGGAGATTCGGGACAGCACTCTCACAGAAGCGAAAGATAGGCTGTGGGCCCAGCTTGAGGAACAGTACGTTTTGCACACTTAACCCAGCTAGGCGTGAGCCAGAGAAACTTGGTCACTGAGGCCTACTTAAGGTACTGGCATACTTAACCCAGTAGATCCCATGCAGAGGTCCCCGTGCCCGAAAGTGCCTCCACGGAAAAGCCCTGTTCCTCCCGTGTGTTTCCTTGAGGCAATCAGGAACCACTGAGGATAACTACGTGAGCTCAGGTTTGAAACTGGGCGACCCTGGGCAAACCTTATTCCCCTCCGTGGTCGACGAGACCGTTGCGGGTCATAAGCTGCCTGAAGCACAGTCCTCGCGCCCACCTTCTCTTTGCTCTCTGAAGGCCTCACATGAGAAGTCTGAGTTTACTCGTGACGGAAGCAGTCTGAGTGTACTCGTGTGAGGCCTGCTGCTCTCAGTTCCCGGCTGGGAGCTTCAGCAGGAGCACTCTGGAGCTCGCCGACAAAAGAAATGTGAGTCCCCCCCGGGCCTCAAGTAAAAGTCCAGATTTCCCCCGTTAGGAACACCTCGGAGTGCCATAGGAGCGAAGAAGCATGCGTTAAGGGAATGCTTCAACAGGGTAAGGGATTTATTTCACGAGACACAGTGCACTCACTCACGTTGGTTGCAACAATTGTCAAAGGGCACTGTACGCCTTCCTATTCCTCTGTTGTGTTTGAGCCTCAGGAAGTAAATGCATTCGTTTGGTTAAGCTCCATGCACGTGCAACGATAATGGTGAAGCGCTGCCCTGTTCGCTTGAAAGCTCTCGTTTGTAACGGCCTTCCAACGGCCTCAACGTACGCAGTTCTAAACCGCCTTACATTCCGTGCTGGTGTGCCCCCAAGGAGGAATTTGGGCTCTTTTGTGAAACACCAATGTGCGTCACAAATGAAGCCAGGGGGCTCCCCCAGGACGTCTGCGTACGGCAGTCGGTTCCCAGATGTTTACTTCCAGCGGGAGAAAGAGAAAAAGGACAGCTTTCCCAGGGACAATTCTGGACCTTTGGGACCATCCAGAATCACCATAGCCTAAACTTTGCACGGCCTGGGGAACACTCTTTCGCATGTCCAGCGATCCCCACTTCGAACCCTTTCTCAGCAGAGGCAGGCACTCTCTCAGTTGTACTAGATACCTCCGCAGAAGCTTCAGAGAAACGTGCTGCGTCATTCAGCTTGAAAGTGGGACGCGGATGGGAGAGTACACTTTCTCCCCGTTTGGAGGTGCCTTGCGCTTGGCTTCTAAGCTACCTGAAGAGCAATAGCGGCCCGACGTCTCTTCACGGCAGGATTGTCGTTGTGGGCCAAGGCTGCGTGTTCTCTAAAGCGAAAATTGTGCTGGCAATACTTTTCTAGAAACTTTTCTCACTGCACCACATGTTCAGCACTGGCCAAACGAAAGGGGACCTCAGGCCTGAAGGTAAGTTCCACTACTTCACATCGGGGGAGTGGGGTGTACAGTGGTTTCCATGAGGCCATACTGCACCTCAGAGGGCCTTAATTCTTCGATGCTCCTGGGGGCACACAGGATAGGAGATCGTTCACCTCTTTCGCATGATGACTTCTCTCCGTGCCGGAACGGCGGATCCTGGCTTCTGAGGAAACGTAGCCTTAAACGGGCCCCTGGAGAAAGCTCTTCACATTCATAGCCAGGGCAACGTACTGCTCTCTGGGTTGCCTACGTTGAGTGCTCCAGTCGTCAAAGAGCCTCGCAAAAGCAGCGCCGGGCAGACCCTCCCTGCCAGTCGAACGGCCCCCTTGAGTGAAAGAGAACTGCGGTGCCAATAGACACCGTGCTGACGACTGGCTCCAGGAGGAGATTCGGGACAGCACTCTCACAGAACCGAAAGATAGGCTGTGGGCCCAGCTTGAGGAACAGTACGTTTTGCAAACTTAAGACAGCTAAGCATGAGCCAGAGAGCCTTGGTCACTGAGGCCTACCTAATGCACTGGCATACTTATCCTGTAGATCGACTGCAGAGGTCCCTGTGCCCAAAAGTGCCTCCGTGGAAGGGCCCTGTTCCTCCCGTGTGTTTCCTTGAGGCAATCAGGAACCACTGAGGATAACTACGTGAGCTCAGGTTTGAAACTGGGCGACCCTGGGCAAACCTTATTCCCCTCCGTGGTCGACGAGACCGTTGCGGGTCATAAGCTGCCTGAAGCACAGTCCTCGCGCCCACCTTCTCTTTGCTCTCTGAAGGCCTCACATGAGAAGTCTGAGTTTACTCGTGACGGAAGCAGTCTGAGTGTACTCGTGTGAGGCCTGCTGCTCTCAGTTCCCGGCTGGGAGCTTCAGCAGGAGCACTCTGGAGCTCGCCGACAAAAGAAATGTGAGTCCCCCCCGGGCCTCAAGTAAAAGTCCAGATTTCCCCCGTTAGGAACACCTCGGAGTGCCATAGGAGCGAAGAAACATGCGTTAACGGAATGCTTCAGCAGTGTAAGGGATTCATTTCACGCGACACCGTGCACTCACGTTCGTTGTAACAACGGTCAAAGGGCACTGTATGCCTTCCAACTCCTCTGTTGTGTTTGAGCCACAGGAAGTAAATGCATTCGTTAGAATAAGCTCCATGCACGTGCCACGATGATGGCGAAGCACTTCCCTGTTGAGAGCTTGAGAGCTCTCGTCTGTACGGCTCTCCAACGGCCTCAAGGTCCGCAGTTCTAAACAGCCTTACATTCCATGCTGCTGTGTCCGCAAGGAGGAATTTGGGCTCCTCTGTGAAACACCAATGTGCGTCACAAATGTAACCAGGGAGCTCCCCCAGGACGTCTGCGTACGCAGTCGGTTCCCAGATGTTTACATCCAGCGGGAGAAAGAGAAAAAGGACAGCTTTCCCAGGGACAATTCTGGACCTTTGGGACCATCCAGAATCACTATAGCCTAAACTTTGCACGGCCTGGGGAACACTCTTTCGCATGTCCAGCGATCCCAACTTCGAACCCTTTCTCAGCAGAGGCAGGCACTCTCTCAGTTGTACTAGATACCTCCGCAGAAGCTTCAGAGAAACGTGCTGCGTCATTCAGCTTGAAAGTGGGACGCGGATGGGAGAGTACACTTTCTCCCCGTTTGGAGGTGCCTTGCGCTTGGCTTCTAAGCTACCTGAAGAGCAATAGCGGCCCGACGTCTCTTCACGGCAGGATTGTCGTTGTGGGCCAAGGCTGCGTGTTCTCTAAAGCGAAAATTGTGCTGGCAATACTTTTCTAGAAACTTTTCTCACTGCACCACATGTTCAGCACTGGCCAAAGGAAAGGGGACCTCAGGCCTGAAGGTAAGTTCCACTACTTCACATCGGGGGAGTGGGGTGTACAGTGGTTTCCATGAGGCCATACTGCACCTCAGAGGGCCTTAATTCTTCGATGCTCCTGGGGGCACACAGGATAGGAGATCGTTCACCTCTTTCGCATGATGACTTCTCTCCGTGCCGGAACGGCGGATCCTGGCTTCTGAGGAAACGTAGCCTTAAACGGGCCCCTGGATAAAGCTCTTCACATTCATAGCCAGGGCAACGTACTGCTCTCTGGGTTGCCTACGTTGAGTGCTCCAGTCGTCAAAGAGCCTCGCAAAAGCAGCGCCGGGCAGACCCTCCCTGCCAGTCGAACGGCCCCCTTGAGTGAAAGAGAACTGCGGTGCCAATAGACACCGTGCTGACGACTGGCTCCAGGAGGAGATTCGGGACAGCACTCTCACAGAAGCGAAAGATAGGCTGTGGGCCCAGCTTGAGGAACAGTACGTTTTGCACACTTAACCCAGCTAGGCGTGAGCCAGAGAACCTTGGTCACTGAGGCCTACTTAAGGTACTGGCATACTTAACCCAGTAGATCCCATGCAGAGGTCCCCGTGCCCGAAAGTGCCTCCACGGAAAAGCCCTGTTCCTCCCGTGTGTTTCCTTGAGGCAATCAGGAACCACTGAGGATAACTACGTGAGCTCAGGTTTGAAACTGGGCGACCCTGGGCAAACCTTATTCCCCTCCGTGGTCGACGAGACCGTTGCGGGTCATAAGCTGCCTGAAGCACAGTCCTCGCGCCCACCTTCTCTTTGCTCTCTGAAGGCCTCACATGAGAAGTCTGAGTTTACTCGTGACGGAAGCAGTCTGAGTGTACTCGTGTGAGGCCTGCTGCTCTCAGTTCCCGGCTGGGAGCTTCAGCAGGAGCACTCTGGAGCTCGCCGACAAAAGAAATGTGAGTCCCCCCCGGGCCTCAAGTAAAAGTCCAGATTTCCCCCGTTAGGAACACCTCGGAGTGCCATAGGAGCGAAGAAGCATGCGTTAAGGGAATGCTTCAACAGGGTAAGGGATTTATTTCACGAGACACAGTGCACTCACTCACGTTGGTTGCAACAATTGTCAAAGGGCACTGTACGCCTTCCAATTCCTCTGTTGTGTTTGAGCCTCAGGAAGTAAATGCATTCGTTTGGTTAAGCTCCATGCACGTGCAACGATAATGGTGAAGCGCTGCCCTGTTCGCTTGAAAGCTCTCGTTTGTAACGGCCTTCCAACGGCCTCAACGTACGCAGTTCTAAACCGCCTTACATTCCGTGCTGGTGTGCCCCCAAGGAGGAATTTGGGCTCTTTTGTGAAACACCAATGTGCGTCACAAATGAAGCCAGGGGGCTCCCCCAGGACGTCTGCGTACGGCAGTCGGTTCCCAGATGTTTACTTCCAGCCGGAGAAAGAAAAAAAGGACAGTTTTCCGAGGGACAATTCTGGATCTTCGGGACCATCCAGAATCACCAAAGCGTAAACTTTGAACGACCTGAGGAACGATCTTTCGCATGTCCAGGGATCCCCACGTCAAAATCTTTCTCAGCAGAGGCAGGCACTATGTCACTTGCACTAGATAGCTCGGCAGAACCTTCCGAGAAACATGCTGCGTCATTCAGCTTGAGAGTGGGACGCGGATGGGAGAGTACGCTTTCTCCCCGTTTGGAGGTGCCTTGCGCTTGGCTTCGAAGCTGCCTGAACAGCACTAGCGGCCCGACGTCTCTTCACGGCAGGAATGTCGTTGTGGGCCAAGGCTGCGTGTTCTCCAAAGCGAAAACTCTGCTGGCAATACCTTTCTAGGACCTCCTCCCACGGCACCAGATGTTCAGCTCTGGCCAAACGAAAGGGGACCTCAGGCCTCAAGGTAAGTTCCAGTGTTTCACGTCGGAGGAGTTGGGCGTGCAGTGGTTTGCATGAGGCCATACTGCACCACGGAGTGCCTTAACTCTTCGAGGCTTCTGGGGGCACACAGGATAGGAGCTCGTTCAACAATTTCGCATGATGACTTCTCTCCGTGCCGGAACGGCGGATCCTGGCTCCTGAGGAAACATAACCTAAACAGGCCCCTGGAGAAAGCTCTTCACAGTCATAGCCAGGGCAACGTACTGCTCTCTGGGTTGACTAGGTTGAGTGCCCCAGTCGTCCAAGAGCCTCACGAAAGAAGCGCTGGGCAGACTCTTTTTGACTGTCGAACGGACTCCTTGACTGAAAGAGAACTGCAGTGTCAATAGGCACCGTGCTGAAGACTGGCTCCAGGAGGAGATTCCGGACAGCACTCCCACAGAAGCGAAAGGTAGGCTGTGGGCCCAGCCTGAGGAACAGTACGTTTTGCAAACTTAAGACAGCTAAGCATGAGCCAGAGAGCCTTGGTCACTGAGGCCTACCTAATGCACTGGCATACTTATCCTGTAGATCGACTGCAGAGGTCCCTGTGCCCAAAAGTGCCTCCGTGGAAGGGCCCTGTTCCTCCCGTGTGTTTCCTTGAGGCAATCAGGAACCACTGAGGATAACTACGTGAGCTCAGGTTTGAAACTGGGCGACCCTGGGCAAACCTTATTCCCCTCCGTGGTCGACGAGACCGTTGCGGGTCATAAGCTGCCTGAAGCACAGTCCTCGCGCCCACCTTCTCTTTGCTCTCTGAAGGCCTCACATGAGAAGTCTGAGTTTACTCGTGACGGAAGCAGTCTGAGTGTACTCGTGTGAGGCCTGCTGCTCTCAGTTCCCGGCTGGGAGCTTCAGCAGGAGCACTCTGGAGCTCGCCGACAAAAGAATTGTGAGCCCCCCACCCCCCCCGGCCTCAATTATAAGTCCAGATTTCCCCCGTTAGGAACACCTCGGAGTGCCATAGGAGCGAAGAAACATGCGTTAACGGAATGCTTCAGCAGTGTAAGGGATTCATTTCACGCGACACCGTGCACTCACGTTCGTTGTAACAACGGTCAAAGGGCACTGTATGCCTTCCAACTCCTCTGTTGTGTTTGAGCCACAGGAAGTAAATGCATTCGTTAGAATAAGCTCCATGCACGTGCCACGATGATGGCGAAGCGCTTCCCTGTTGAGAGCTTGAGAGCTCTCGTCTGTACGGCTCTCCAACGGCCTCAAGGTCCGCAGTTCTAAACAGCCTTACATTCCATGCTGCTGTGTCCGCAAGGAGGAATTTGGGCTCCTCTGTGAAACACCAATGTGCGTCACAAATGTAACCAGGGAGCTCCCCCAGGACGTCTGCGTACGCAGTCGGTTCCCAGATGTTTACATCCAGCGGGAGAAAGAGAAAAAGGACAGCTTTCCCAGGGACAATTCTGGACCTTTGGGACCATCCAGAATCACTATAGCCTAAACTTTGCACGGCCTGGGGAACACTCTTTCGCATGTCCAGCGATCCCCACTTCGAACCCTTTCTCAGCAGAGGCAGGCACTCTCTCAGTTGTACTAGATACCTCCGCAGAAGCTTCAGAGAAACGTGCTGCGTCATTCAGCTTGAAAGTGGGACGCGGATGGGAGAGTACACTTTCTCCCCGTTTGGAGGTGCCTTGCGCTTGGCTTCTAAGCTACCTGAAGAGCAATAGCGGCCCGACGTCTCTTCACGGCAGGATTGTCGTTGTGGGCCAAGGCTGCGTGTTCTCTAAAGCGAAAATTGTGCTGGCAATACTTTTCTAGAAACTTTTCTCACTGCACCACATGTTCAGCACTGGCCAAACGAAAGGGGACCTCAGGCCTGAAGGTAAGTTCCACTACTTCACATCGGGGGAGTGGGGTGTACAGTGGTTTCCATGAGGCCATACTGCACCTCAGAGGGCCTTAATTCTTCGATGCTCCTGGGGGCACACAGGATAGGAGATCGTTCACCTCTTTCGCATGATGACTTCTCTCCGTGCCGGAACGGCGGATCCTGGCTTCTGAGGAAACGTAGCCTTAAACGGGCCCCTGGAGAAAGCTCTTCACATTCATAGCCAGGGCAACGTACTGCTCTCTGGGTTGCCTACGTTGAGTGCTCCAGTCGTCAAAGAGCCTCGCAAAAGCAGCGCCGGGCAGACCCTCCCTGCCAGTCGAACGGCCCCCTTGAGTGAAAGAGAACTGCGGTGCCAATAGACACCGTGCTGACGACTGGCTCCAGGAGGAGATTCGGGACAGCACTCTCACAGAAGCGAAAGATAGGCTGTGGGCCCAGCTTGAGGAACAGTACGTTTTGCACACTTAACCCAGCTAGGCGTGAGCCAGAGAACCTTGGTCACTGAGGCCTACTTAAGGTACTGGCATACTTAACCCAGTAGATCCCATGCAGAGGTCCCCGTGCCCGAAAGTGCCTCCACGGAAAAGCCCTGTTCCTCCCGTGTGTTTCCTTGAGGCAATCAGGAACCACTGAGGATAACTACGTGAGCTCAGGTTTGAAACTGGGCGACCCTGGGCAAACCTTATTCCCCTCCGTGGTCGACGAGACCGTTGCGGGTCATAAGCTGCCTGAAGCACAGTCCTCGCGCCCACCTTCTCTTTGCTCTCTGAAGGCCTCACATGAGAAGTCTGAGTTTACTCGTGACGGAAGCAGTCTGAGTGTACTCGTGTGAGGCCTGCTGCTCTCAGTTCCCGGCTGGGAGCTTCAGCAGGAGCACTCTGGAGCTCACCGACAAAAGAAATGTGAGTCCCCCCCGGGCCTCAAGTAAAAGTCCAGATTTCCCCCGTTAGGAACACCTCGGAGTGCCATAGGAGCGAAGAAGCATGCGTTAAGGGAATGCTTCAACAGGGTAAGGGATTTATTTCACGAGACACAGTGCACTCACTCACGTTGGTTGCAACAATTGTCAAAGGGCACTGTACGCCTTCCAATTCCTCTGTTGTGTTTGAGCCTCAGGAAGTAAATGCATTCGTTTGGTTAAGCTCCATGCACGTGCAATGATAATGGTGAAGCGCTGCCCTGTTCGCTTGAAAGCTCTCGTTTGTAACGGCCTTCCAACGGCCTCAACGTACGCAGTTCTAAACCGCCTTACATTCCGTGCTGGTGTGCCCCCAAGGAGGAATTTGGGCTCTTTTGTGAAACACCAATGTGCGTCACAAATGAAGCCAGGGGGCTCCCCCAGGACGTCTGCGTACGGCAGTCGGTTCCCAGATGTTTACTTCCAGCCGGAGAAAGAAAAAAAGGACAGTTTTCCGAGGGACAATTCTGGATCTTCGGGACCATCCAGAATCACCAAAGCGTAAACTTTGAACGACCTGAGGAACGATCTTTCGCATGTCCAGGGATCCCCACGTCAAAATCTTTCTCAGCAGAGGCAGGCACTATGTCACTTGCACTAGATAGCTCGGCAGAACCTTCCGAGAAACATGCTGCGTCATTCAGCTTGAGAGTGGGACGCGGATGGGAGAGTACGCTTTCTCCCCGTTTGGAGGTGCCTTGCGCTTGGCTTCGAAGCTGCCTGAACAGCACTAGCGGCCCGACGTCTCTTCACGGCAGGAATGTCGTTGTGGGCCAAGGCTGCGTGTTCTCCAAAGCGAAAACTCTGCTGGCAATACCTTTCTAGGACCTCCTCCCACGGCACCAGATGTTCAGCTCTGGCCAAACGAAAGGGGACCTCAGGCCTCAAGGTAAGTTCCAGTGTTTCACGTCGGAGGAGTTGGGCGTGCAGTGGTTTGCATGAGGCCATACTGCACCACGGAGTGCCTTAACTCTTCGAGGCTTCTGGGGGCACACAGGATAGGAGCTCGTTCAACAATTTCGCATGATGACTTCTCTCCGTGCCGGAACGGCGGATCCTGGCTCCTGAGGAAACATAACCTAAACAGGCCCCTGGAGAAAGCTCTTCACAGTCATAGCCAGGGCAACGTACTGCTCTCTGGGTTGACTAGGTTGAGTGCCCCAGTCGTCCAAGAGCCTCACGAAAGAAGCGCTGGGCAGACTCTTTTTGACTGTCGAACGGACTCCTTGACTGAAAGAGAACTGCAGTGTCAATAGGCACCGTGCTGAAGACTGGCTCCAGGAGGAGATTCCGGACAGCACTCCCACAGAAGCGAAAGGTAGGCTGTGGGCCCAGCCTGAGGAACAGTACGTTTTGCAAACTTAAGACAGCTAAGCATGAGCCAGAGAGCCTTGGTCACTGAGGCCTACCTAATGCACTGGCATACTTATCCTGTAGATCGACTGCAGAGGTCCCTGTGCCCAAAAGTGCCTCCGTGGAAGGGCCCTGTTCCTCCCGTGTGTTTCCTTGAGGCAATCAGGAACCACTGAGGATAACTACGTGAGCTCAGGTTTGAAACTGGGCGACCCTGGGCAAACCTTATTCCCCTCCGTGGTCGACGAGACCGTTGCGGGTCATAAGCTGCCTGAAGCACAGTCCTCGCGCCCACCTTCTCTTTGCTCTCTGAAGGCCTCACATGAGAAGTCTGAGTTTACTCGTGACGGAAGCAGTCTGAGTGTACTCGTGTGAGGCCTGCTGCTCTCAGTTCCCGGCTGGGAGCTTCAGCAGGAGCACTCTGGAGCTCGCCGACAAAAGAATTGTGAGCCCCCCACCCCCCCCGGCCTCAATTATAAGTCCAGATTTCCCCCGTTAGGAACACCTCGGAGTGCCATAGGAGCGAAGAAACATGCGTTAACGGAATGCTTCAGCAGTGTAAGGGATTCATTTCACGCGACACCGTGCACTCACGTTCGTTGTAACAACGGTCAAAGGGCACTGTATGCCTTCCAACTCCTCTGTTGTGTTTGAGCCACAGGAAGTAAATGCATTCGTTAGAATAAGCTCCATGCACGTGCCACGATGATGGCGAAGCGCTTCCCTGTTGAGAGCTTGAGAGCTCTCGTCTGTACGGCTCTCCAACGGCCTCAAGGTCCGCAGTTCTAAACAGCCTTACATTCCATGCTGCTGTGTCCGCAAGGAGGAATTTGGGCTCCTCTGTGAAACACCAATGTGCGTCACAAATGTAACCAGGGAGCTCCCCCAGGACGTCTGCGTACGCAGTCGGTTCCCAGATGTTTACATCCAGCGGGAGAAAGAGAAAAAGGACAGCTTTCCCAGGGACAATTCTGGACCTTTGGGACCATCCAGAATCACTATAGCCTAAACTTTGCACGGCCTGGGGAACACTCTTTCGCATGTCCAGCGATCCCCACTTCGAACCCTTTCTCAGCAGAGGCAGGCACTCTCTCAGTTGTACTAGATACCTCCGCAGAAGCTTCAGAGAAACGTGCTGCGTCATTCAGCTTGAAAGTGGGACGCGGATGGGAGAGTACACTTTCTCCCCGTTTGGAGGTGCCTTGCGCTTGGCTTCTAAGCTACCTGAAGAGCAATAGCGGCCCGACGTCTCTTCACGGCAGGATTGTCGTTGTGGGCCAAGGCTGCGTGTTCTCTAAAGCGAAAATTGTGCTGGCAATACTTTTCTAGAAACTTTTCTCACTGCACCACATGTTCAGCACTGGCCAAACGAAAGGGGACCTCAGGCCTGAAGGTAAGTTCCACTACTTCACATCGGGGGAGTGGGGTGTACAGTGGTTTCCATGAGGCCATACTGCACCTCAGAGGGCCTTAATTCTTCGATGCTCCTGGGGGCACACAGGATAGGAGATCGTTCACCTCTTTCGCATGATGACTTCTCTCCGTGCCGGAACGGCGGATCCTGGCTTCTGAGGAAACGTAGCCTTAAACGGGCCCCTGGAGAAAGCTCTTCACATTCATAGCCAGGGCAACGTACTGCTCTCTGGGTTGCCTACGTTGAGTGCTCCAGTCGTCAAAGAGCCTCGCAAAAGCAGCGCCGGGCAGACCCTCCCTGCCAGTCGAACGGCCCCCTTGAGTGAAAGAGAACTGCGGTGCCAATAGACACCGTGCTGACGACTGGCTCCAGGAGGAGATTCGGGACAGCACTCTCACAGAAGCGAAAGATAGGCTGTGGGCCCAGCTTGAGGAACAGTACGTTTTGCACACTTAACCCAGCTAGGCGTGAGCCAGAGAACCTTGGTCACTGAGGCCTACTTAAGGTACTGGCATACTTAACCCAGTAGATCCCATGCAGAGGTCCCCGTGCCCGAAAGTGCCTCCACGGAAAAGCCCTGTTCCTCCCGTGTGTTTCCTTGAGGCAATCAGGAACCACTGAGGATAACTACGTGAGCTCAGGTTTGAAACTGGGCGACCCTGGGCAAACCTTATTCCCCTCCGTGGTCGACGAGACCGTTGCGGGTCATAAGCTGCCTGAAGCACAGTCCTCGCGCCCACCTTCTCTTTGCTCTCTGAAGGCCTCACATGAGAAGTCTGAGTTTACTCGTGACGGAAGCAGTCTGAGTGTACTCGTGTGAGGCCTGCTGCTCTCAGTTCCCGGCTGGGAGCTTCAGCAGGAGCACTCTGGAGCTCGCCGACAAAAGAAATGTGAGTCCCCCCCGGGCCTCAAGTAAAAGTCCAGATTTCCCCCGTTAGGAACACCTCGGAGTGCCATAGGAGCGAAGAAGCATGCGTTAAGGGAATGCTTCAACAGGGTAAGGGATTTATTTCACGAGACACAGTGCACTCACTCACGTTGGTTGCAACAATTGTCAAAGGGCACTGTACGCCTTCCAATTCCTCTGTTGTGTTTGAGCCTCAGGAAGTAAATGCATTCGTTTGGTTAAGCTCCATGCACGTGCAATGATAATGGTGAAGCGCTGCCCTGTTCGCTTGAAAGCTCTCGTTTGTAACGGCCTTCCAACGGCCTCAACGTACGCAGTTCTAAACCGCCTTACATTCCGTGCTGGTGTGCCCCCAAGGAGGAATTTGGGCTCTTTTGTGAAACACCAATGTGCGTCACAAATGAAGCCAGGGGGCTCCCCCAGGACGGCTGCGTACGGCAGTCGGTTCCCAGATGTTTACTTCCAGCCGGAGAAAGAAAAAAAGGACAGTTTTCCGAGGGACAATTCTGGATCTTCGGGACCATCCAGAATCACCAAAGCGTAAACTTTGAACGACCTGAGGAACGATCTTTCGCATGTCCAGGGATCCCCACGTCAAAATCTTTCTCAGCAGAGGCAGGCACTATGTCACTTGCACTAGATAGCTCGGCAGAACCTTCCGAGAAACATGCTGCGTCATTCAGCTTGAGAGTGGGACGCGGATGGGAGAGTACGCTTTCTCCCCGTTTGGAGGTGCCTTGCGCTTGGCTTCGAAGCTGCCTGAACAGCACTAGCGGCCCGACGTCTCTTCACGGCAGGAATGTCGTTGTGGGCCAAGGCTGCGTGTTCTCCAAAGCGAAAACTCTGCTGGCAATACCTTTCTAGGAACTCCTCCCACGGTTCAGCTCTGGCCAAACGAAAGGGGACCTCAGGCCTCAAGGTAAGTTCCAGTGTTTCACGTCGGAGGAGTTGGGCGTGCAGTGGTTTGCATGAGGCCATACTGCACCACGGAGTGCCTTAACTCTTCGAGGCTCCTGGGGGCACACAGGATAGGAGCTCGTTCAACAATTTCGCATGATGACTTCTCTCCGTGCCGGAACGGCGGATCCTGGCTCCTGAGGAAACATAACCTAAACAGGCCCCTGGAGAAAGCTCTTCACAGTCATAGCCAGGGCAACGTACTGCTCTCTGGGTTGACTAGGTTGAGTGCCCCAGTCGTCCAAGAGCCTCACGAAAGAAGCGCTGGGCAGACTCTTTTTGACTGTCGAACGGACTCCTTGACTGAAAGAGAACTGCAGTGTCAATAGGCACCGTGCTGAAGACTGGCTCCAGGAGGAGATTCCGGACAGCACTCCCACAGAAGCGAAAGGTAGGCTGTGGGCCCAGCCTGAGGAACAGTACGTTTTGCAAACTTAAGACAGCTAAGCATGAGCCAGAGAGCCTTGGTCACTGAGGCCTACCTAATGCACTGGCATACTTATCCTGTAGATCGACTGCAGAGGTCCCTGTGCCCAAAAGTGCCTCCGTGGAAGGGCCCTGTTCCTCCCGTGTGTTTCCTTGAGGCAATCAGGAACCACTGAGGATAACTACGTGAGCTCAGGTTTGAAACTGGGCGACCCTGGGCAAACCTTATTCCCCTCCGTGGTCGACGAGACCGTTGCGGGTCATAAGCTGCCTGAAGCACAGTCCTCGCGCCCACCTTCTCTTTGCTCTCTGAAGGCCTCACATGAGAAGTCTGAGTTTACTCGTGACGGAAGCAGTCTGAGTGTACTCGTGTGAGGCCTGCTGCTCTCAGTTCCCGGCTGGGAGCTTCAGCAGGAGCACTCTGGAGCTCGCCGACAAAAGAATTGTGAGCCCCCCACCCCCCCCGGCCTCAATTATAAGTCCAGATTTCCCCCGTTAGGAACACCTCGGAGTGCCATAGGAGCGAAGAAACATGCGTTAACGGAATGCTTCAGCAGTGTAAGGGATTCATTTCACGCGACACCGTGCACTCACGTTCGTTGTAACAACGGTCAAAGGGCACTGTATGCCTTCCAACTCCTCTGTTGTGTTTGAGCCACAGGAAGTAAATGCATTCGTTAGAATAAGCTCCATGCACGTGCCACGATGATGGCGAAGCGCTTCCCTGTTGAGAGCTTGAGAGCTCTCGTCTGTACGGCTCTCCAACGGCCTCAAGGTCCGCAGTTCTAAACAGCCTTACATTCCATGCTGCTGTGTCCGCAAGGAGGAATTTGGGCTCCTCTGTGAAACACCAATGTGCGTCACAAATGTAACCAGGGAGCTCCCCCAGGACGTCTGCGTACGCAGTCGGTTCCCAGATGTTTACATCCAGCGGGAGAAAGAGAAAAAGGACAGCTTTCCCAGGGACAATTCTGGACCTTTGGGACCATCCAGAATCACTATAGCCTAAACTTTGCACGGCCTGGGGAACACTCTTTCGCATGTCCAGCGATCCCCACTTCGAACCCTTTCTCAGCAGAGGCAGGCACTCTCTCAGTTGTACTAGATACCTCCGCAGAAGCTTCAGAGAAACGTGCTGCGTCATTCAGCTTGAAAGTGGGACGCGGATGGGAGAGTACACTTTCTCCCCGTTTGGAGGTGCCTTGCGCTTGGCTTCTAAGCTACCTGAAGAGCAATAGCGGCCCGACGTCTCTTCACGGCAGGATTGTCGTTGTGGGCCAAGGCTGCGTGTTCTCTAAAGCGAAAATTGTGCTGGCAATACTTTTCTAGAAACTTTTCTCACTGCACCACATGTTCAGCACTGGCCAAACGAAAGGGGACCTCAGGCCTGAAGGTAAGTTCCAGTACTTCACATCGGGGGAGTGGGGTGTACAGTGGTTTCCATGAGGCCATACTGCACCTCAGAGGGCCTTAATTCTTCGATGCTCCTGGGGGCACACAGGATAGGAGATCGTTCACCTCTTTCGCATGATGACTTCTCTCCGTGCCGGAACGGCGGATCCTGGCTTCTGAGGAAACGTAGCCTTAAACGGGCCCCTGGAGAAAGCTCTTCACATTCATAGCCAGGGCAACGTACTGCTCTCTGGGTTGCCTACGTTGAGTGCTCCAGTCGTCAAAGAGCCTCGCAAAAGCAGCGCCGGGCAGACCCTCCCTGCCAGTCGAACGGCCCCCTTGAGTGAAAGAGAACTGCGGTGCCAATAGACACCGTGCTGACGACTGGCTCCAGGAGGAGATTCGGGACAGCACTCTCACAGAAGCGAAAGATAGGCTGTGGGCCCAGCTTGAGGAACAGTACGTTTTGCACACTTAACCCAGCTAGGCGTGAGCCAGAGAACCTTGGTCACTGAGGCCTACTTAAGGTACTGGCATACTTAACCCAGTAGATCCCATGCAGAGGTCCCCGTGCCCGAAAGTGCCTCCACGGAAAAGCCCTGTTCCTCCCGTGTGTTTCCTTGAGGCAATCAGGAACCACTGAGGATAACTACGTGAGCTCAGGTTTGAAACTGGGCGACCCTGGGCAAACCTTATTCCCCTCCGTGGTCGACGAGACCGTTGCGGGTCATAAGCTGCCTGAAGCACAGTCCTCGCGCCCACCTTCTCTTTGCTCTCTGAAGGCCTCACATGAGAAGTCTGAGTTTACTCGTGACGGAAGCAGTCTGAGTGTACTCGTGTGAGGCCTGCTGCTCTCAGTTCCCGGCTGGGAGCTTCAGCAGGAGCACTCTGGAGCTCGCCGACAAAAGAAATGTGAGTCCCCCCCGGGCCTCAAGTAAAAGTCCAGATTTCCCCCGTTAGGAACACCTCGGAGTGCCATAGGAGCGAAGAAGCATGCGTTAAGGGAATGCTTCAACAGGGTAAGGGATTTATTTCACGAGACACAGTGCACTCACTCACGTTGGTTGCAACAATTGTCAAAGGGCACTGTACGCCTTCCAATTCCTCTGTTGTGTTTGAGCCTCAGGAAGTAAATGCATTCGTTTGGTTAAGCTCCATGCACGTGCAACGATAATGGTGAAGCGCTGCCCTGTTCGCTTGAAAGCTCTCGTTTGTAACGGCCTTCCAACGGCCTCAACGTACGCAGTTCTAAACCGCCTTACATTCCGTGCTGGTGTGCCCCCAAGGAGGAATTTGGGCTCTTTTGTGAAACACCAATGTGCGTCACAAATGAAGCCAGGGGGCTCCCCCAGGACGTCTGCGTACGGCAGTCGGTTCCCAGATGTTTACTTCCAGCCGGAGAAAGAAAAAAAGGACAGTTTTCCGAGGGACAATTCTGGATCTTCGGGACCATCCAGAATCACCAAAGCGTAAACTTTGAACGACCTGAGGAACGATCTTTCGCATGTCCAGGGATCCCCACGTCAAAATCTTTCTCAGCAGAGGCAGGCACTATGTCACTTGCACTAGATAGCTCGGCAGAACCTTCCGAGAAACATGCTGCGTCATTCAGCTTGAGAGTGGGACGCGGATGGGAGAGTACGCTTTCTCCCCGTTTGGAGGTGCCTTGCGCTTGGCTTCGAAGCTGCCTGAACAGCACTAGCGGCCCGACGTCTCTTCACGGCAGGAATGTCGTTGTGGGCCAAGGCTGCGTGTTCTCCAAAGCGAAAACTCTGCTGGCAATACCTTTCTAGGACCTCCTCCCACGGCACCAGATGTTCAGCTCTGGCCAAACGAAAGGGGACCTCAGGCCTCAAGGTAAGTTCCAGTGTTTCACGTCGGAGGAGTTGGGCGTGCAGTGGTTTGCATGAGGCCATACTGCACCACGGAGTGCCTTAACTCTTCGAGGCTTCTGGGGGCACACAGGATAGGAGCTCGTTCAACAATTTCGCATGATGACTTCTCTCCATGCCGGAACGGCGGATCCTGGCTCCTGAGGAAACATAACCTAAACAGGCCCCTGGAGAAAGCTCTTCACAGTCATAGCCAGGGCAACGTACTGCTCTCTGGGTTGACTAGGTTGAGTGCCCCAGTCGTCCAAGAGCCTCACGAAAGAAGCGCTGGGCAGACTCTTTTTGACTGTCGAACGGACTCCTTGACTGAAAGAGAACTGCAGTGTCAATAGGCACCGTGCTGAAGACTGGCTCCAGGAGGAGATTCCGGACAGCACTCCCACAGAAGCGAAAGGTAGGCTGTGGGCCCAGCCTGAGGAACAGTACGTTTTGCAAACTTAAGACAGCTAAGCATGAGCCAGAGAGCCTTGGTCACTGAGGCCTACCTAATGCACTGGCATACTTATCCTGTAGATCGACTGCAGAGGTCCCTGTGCCCAAAAGTGCCTCCGTGGAAGGGCCCTGTTCCTCCCGTGTGTTTCCTTGAGGCAATCAGGAACCACTGAGGATAACTACGTGAGCTCAGGTTTGAAACTGGGCGACCCTGGGCAAACCTTATTCCCCTCCGTGGTCGACGAGACCGTTGTGGGTCATAAGCTGCCTGAAGCACAGTCCTCGCGCCCACCTTCTCTTTGCTCTCTGAAGGCCTCACATGAGAAGTCTGAGTTTACTCGTGATGGAAGCAGTCTGAGTGTACTCGTGTGAGGCCTGCTGCTCTCAGTTCCCGGCTGGGAGCTTCAGCAGGAGCACTCTGGAGCTCGCCGACAAAAGAATTGTGAGCCCCCCACCCCCCCCGGCCTCAATTATAAGTCCAGATTTCCCCCGTTAGGAACACCTCGGAGTGCCATAGGAGCGAAGAAACATGCGTTAACGGAATGCTTCAGCAGTGTAAGGGATTCATTTCACGCGACACCGTGCACTCACGTTCGTTGTAACAACGGTCAAAGGGCACTGTATGCCTTCCAACTCCTCTGTTGTGTTTGAGCCACAGGAAGTAAATGCATTCGTTAGAATAAGCTCCATGCACGTGCCACGATGATGGCGAAGCGCTTCCCTGTTGAGAGCTTGAGAGCTCTCGTCTGTACGGCTCTCCAACGGCCTCAAGGTCCGCAGTTCTAAACAGCCTTACATTCCATGCTGCTGTGTCCGCAAGGAGGAATTTGGGCTCCTCTGTGAAACACCAATGTGCGTCACAAATGTAACCAGGGAGCTCCCCCAGGACGTCTGCGTACGCAGTCGGTTCCCAGATGTTTACATCCAGCGGGAGAAAGAGAAAAAGGACAGCTTTCCCAGGGACAATTCTGGACCTTTGGGACCATCCAGAATCACTATAGCCTAAACTTTGCACGGCCTGGGGAACACTCTTTCGCATGTCCAGCGATCCCCACTTCGAACCCTTTCTCAGCAGAGGCAGGCACTCTCTCAGTTGTACTAGATACCTCCGCAGAAGCTTCAGAGAAACGTGCTGCGTCATTCAGCTTGAAAGTGGGACGCGGATGGGAGAGTACACTTTCTCCCCGTTTGGAGGTGCCTTGCGCTTGGCTTCTAAGCTACCTGAAGAGCAATAGCGGCCCGACGTCTCTTCACGGCAGGATTGTCGTTGTGGGCCAAGGCTGCGTGTTCTCTAAAGCGAAAATTGTGCTGGCAATACTTTTCTAGAAACTTTTCTCACTGCACCACATGTTCAGCACTGGCCAAACGAAAGGGGACCTCAGGCCTGAAGGTAAGTTCCACTACTTCACATCGGGGGAGTGGGGTGTACAGTGGTTTCCATGAGGCCATACTGCACCTCAGAGGGCCTTAATTCTTCGATGCTCCTGGGGGCACACAGGATAGGAGATCGTTCACCTCTTTCGCATGATGACTTCTCTCCGTGCCGGAACGGCGGATCCTGGCTTCTGAGGAAACGTAGCCTTAAACGGGCCCCTGGAGAAAGCTCTTCACATTCATAGCCAGGGCAACGTACTGCTCTCTGGGTTGCCTACGTTGAGTGCTCCAGTCGTCAAAGAGCCTCGCAAAAGCAGCGCCGGGCAGACCCTCCCTGCCAGTCGAACGGCCCCCTTGAGTGAAAGAGAACTGCGGTGCCAATAGACACCGTGCTGACGACTGGCTCCAGGAGGAGATTCGGGACAGCACTCTCACAGAAGCGAAAGATAGGCTGTGGGCCCAGCTTGAGGAACAGTACGTTTTGCACACTTAACCCAGCTAGGCGTGAGCCAGAGAACCTTGGTCACTGAGGCCTACTTAAGGTACTGGCATACTTAACCCAGTAGATCCCATGCAGAGGTCCCCGTGCCCGAAAGTGCCTCCACGGAAAAGCCCTGTTCCTCCCGTGTGTTTCCTTGAGGCAATCAGGAACCACTGAGGATAACTACGTGAGCTCAGGTTTGAAACTGGGCGACCCTGGGCAAACCTTATTCCCCTCCGTGGTCGACGAGACCGTTGCGGGTCATAAGCTGCCTGAAGCACAGTCCTCGCGCCCACCTTCTCTTTGCTCTCTGAAGGCCTCACATGAGAAGTCTGAGTTTACTCGTGACGGAAGCAGTCTGAGTGTACTCGTGTGAGGCCTGCTGCTCTCAGTTCCCGGCTGGGAGCTTCAGCAGGAGCACTCTGGAGCTCGCCGACAAAAGAAATGTGAGTCCCCCCCGGGCCTCAAGTAAAAGTCCAGATTTCCCCCGTTAGGAACACCTCGGAGTGCCATAGGAGCGAAGAAGCATGCGTTAAGGGAATGCTTCAACAGGGTAAGGGATTTATTTCACGAGACACAGTGCACTCACTCACGTTGGTTGCAACAATTGTCAAAGGGCACTGTACGCCTTCCAATTCCTCTGTTGTGTTTGAGCCTCAGGAAGTAAATGCATTCGTTTGGTTAAGCTCCATGCACGTGCAACGATAATGGTGAAGCGCTGCCCTGTTCGCTTGAAAGCTCTCGTTTGTAACGGCCTTCCAACGGCCTCAACGTACGCAGTTCTAAACCGCCTTACATTCCGTGCTGGTGTGCCCCCAAGGAGGAATTTGGGCTCTTTTGTGAAACACCAATGTGCGTCACAAATGAAGCCAGGGGGCTCCCCCAGGACGTCTGCGTACGGCAGTCGGTTCCCAGATGTTTACTTCCAGCCGGAGAAAGAAAAAAAGGACAGTTTTCCGAGGGACAATTCTGGATCTTCGGGACCATCCAGAATCACCAAAGCGTAAACTTTGAACGACCTGAGGAACGATCTTTCGCATGTCCAGGGATCCCCACGTCAAAATCTTTCTCAGCAGAGGCAGGCACTATGTCACTTGCACTAGATAGCTCGGCAGAACCTTCCGAGAAACATGCTGCGTCATTCAGCTTGAGAGTGGGACGCGGATGGGAGAGTACGCTTTCTCCCCGTTTGGAGGTGCCTTGCGCTTGGCTTCGAAGCTGCCTGAACAGCACTAGCGGCCCGACGTCTCTTCACGGCAGGAATGTCGTTGTGGGCCAAGGCTGCGTGTTCTCCAAAGCGAAAACTCTGCTGGCAATACCTTTCTAGGACCTCCTCCCACGGCACCAGATGTTCAGCTCTGGCCAAACGAAAGGGGACCTCAGGCCTCAAGGTAAGTTCCAGTGTTTCACGTCGGAGGAGTTGGGCGTGCAGTGGTTTGCATGAGGCCATACTGCACCACGGAGTGCCTTAACTCTTCGAGGCTTCTGGGGGCACACAGGATAGGAGCTCGTTCAACAATTTCGCATGATGACTTCTCTCCATGCCGGAACGGCGGATCCTGGCTCCTGAGGAAACATAACCTAAACAGGCCCCTGGAGAAAGCTCTTCACAGTCATAGCCAGGGCAACGTACTGCTCTCTGGGTTGACTAGGTTGAGTGCCCCAGTCGTCCAAGAGCCTCACGAAAGAAGCGCTGGGCAGACTCTTTTTGACTGTCGAACGGACTCCTTGACTGAAAGAGAACTGCAGTGTCAATAGGCACCGTGCTGAAGACTGGCTCCAGGAGGAGATTCCGGACAGCACTCCCACAGAAGCGAAAGGTAGGCTGTGGGCCCAGCCTGAGGAACAGTACGTTTTGCAAACTTAAGACAGCTAAGCATGAGCCAGAGAGCCTTGGTCACTGAGGCCTACCTAATGCACTGGCATACTTATCCTGTAGATCGACTGCAGAGGTCCCTGTGCCCAAAAGTGCCTCCGTGGAAGGGCCCTGTTCCTCCCGTGTGTTTCCTTGAGGCAATCAGGAACCACTGAGGATAACTACGTGAGCTCAGGTTTGAAACTGGGCGACCCTGGGCAAACCTTATTCCCCTCCGTGGTCGACGAGACCGTTGTGGGTCATAAGCTGCCTGAAGCACAGTCCTCGCGCCCACCTTCTCTTTGCTCTCTGAAGGCCTCACATGAGAAGTCTGAGTTTACTCGTGATGGAAGCAGTCTGAGTGTACTCGTGTGAGGCCTGCTGCTCTCAGTTCCCGGCTGGGAGCTTCAGCAGGAGCACTCTGGAGCTCGCCGACAAAAGAATTGTGAGCCCCCCACCCCCCCCGGCCTCAATTATAAGTCCAGATTTCCCCCGTTAGGAACACCTCGGAGTGCCATAGGAGCGAAGAAACATGCGTTAACGGAATGCTTCAGCAGTGTAAGGGATTCATTTCACGCGACACCGTGCACTCACGTTCGTTGTAACAACGGTCAAAGGGCACTGTATGCCTTCCAACTCCTCTGTTGTGTTTGAGCCACAGGAAGTAAATGCATTCGTTAGAATAAGCTCCATGCACGTGCCACGATGATGGCGAAGCGCTTCCCTGTTGAGAGCTTGAGAGCTCTCGTCTGTACGGCTCTCCAACGGCCTCAAGGTCCGCAGTTCTAAACAGCCTTACATTCCATGCTGCTGTGTCCGCAAGGAGGAATTTGGGCTCCTCTGTGAAACACCAATGTGCGTCACAAATGTAACCAGGGAGCTCCCCCAGGACGTCTGCGTACGCAGTCGGTTCCCAGATGTTTACATCCAGCGGGAGAAAGAGAAAAAGGACAGCTTTCCCAGGGACAATTCTGGACCTTTGGGACCATCCAGAATCACTAT
Source organism: Phocoena phocoena (assembly GCF_963924675.1). NCBI lineage: Eukaryota > Metazoa > Chordata > Mammalia > Artiodactyla > Phocoenidae > Phocoena > Phocoena phocoena. The sequence goes on from NW_027077466.1 coordinate 162,570, forward strand.
AGCCTAAACTTTGCACGGCCTGGGGAACACTCTTTCGCATGTCCAGCGATCCCCACTTCGAACCCTTTCTCAGCAGAGGCAGGCACTCTCTCAGTTGTACTAGATACCTCCGCAGAAGCTTCAGAGAAACGTGCTGCGTCATTCAGCTTGAAAGTGGGACGCGGATGGGAGAGTACACTTTCTCCCCGTTTGGAGGTGCCTTGCGCTTGGCTTCTAAGCTACCTGAAGAGCAATAGCGGCCCGACGTCTCTTCACGGCAGGATTGTCGTTGTGGGCCAAGGCTGCGTGTTCTCTAAAGCGAAAATTGTGCTGGCAATACTTTTCTAGAAACTTTTCTCACTGCACCACATGTTCAGCACTGGCCAAACGAAAGGGGACCTCAGGCCTGAAGGTAAGTTCCACTACTTCACATCGGGGGAGTGGGGTGTACAGTGGTTTCCATGAGGCCATACTGCACCTCAGAGGGCCTTAATTCTTCGATGCTCCTGGGGGCACACAGGATAGGAGATCGTTCACCTCTTTCGCATGATGACTTCTCTCCGTGCCGGAACGGCGGATCCTGGCTTCTGAGGAAACGTAGCCTTAAACGGGCCCCTGGAGAAAGCTCTTCACATTCATAGCCAGGGCAACGTACTGCTCTCTGGGTTGCCTACGTTGAGTGCTCCAGTCGTCAAAGAGCCTCGCAAAAGCAGCGCCGGGCAGACCCTCCCTGCCAGTCGAACGGCCCCCTTGAGTGAAAGAGAACTGCGGTGCCAATAGACACCGTGCTGACGACTGGCTCCAGGAGGAGATTCGGGACAGCACTCTCACAGAAGCGAAAGATAGGCTGTGGGCCCAGCTTGAGGAACAGTACGTTTTGCACACTTAACCCAGCTAGGCGTGAGCCAGAGAACCTTGGTCACTGAGGCCTACTTAAGGTACTGGCATACTTAACCCAGTAGATCCCATGCAGAGGTCCCCGTGCCCGAAAGTGCCTCCACGGAAAAGCCCTGTTCCTCCCGTGTGTTTCCTTGAGGCAATCAGGAACCACTGAGGATAACTACGTGAGCTCAGGTTTGAAACTGGGCGACCCTGGGCAAACCTTATTCCCCTCCGTGGTCGACGAGACCGTTGCGGGTCATAAGCTGCCTGAAGCACAGTCCTCGCGCCCACCTTCTCTTTGCTCTCTGAAGGCCTCACATGAGAAGTCTGAGTTTACTCGTGACGGAAGCAGTCTGAGTGTACTCGTGTGAGGCCTGCTGCTCTCAGTTCCCGGCTGGGAGCTTCAGCAGGAGCACTCTGGAGCTCGCCGACAAAAGAAATGTGAGTCCCCCCCGGGCCTCAAGTAAAAGTCCAGATTTCCCCCGTTAGGAACACCTCGGAGTGCCATAGGAGCGAAGAAGCATGCGTTAAGGGAATGCTTCAACAGGGTAAGGGATTTATTTCACGAGACACAGTGCACTCACTCACGTTGGTTGCAACAATTGTCAAAGGGCACTGTACGCCTTCCAATTCCTCTGTTGTGTTTGAGCCTCAGGAAGTAAATGCATTCGTTTGGTTAAGCTCCATGCACGTGCAACGATAATGGTGAAGCGCTGCCCTGTTCGCTTGAAAGCTCTCGTTTGTAACGGCCTTCCAACAGCCTCAACGTATGCAGTTCTAAACCGCCTTACATTCCGTGCTGGTGTGCCCCCAAGGAGGAATTTGGGCTCTTTTGTGAAACACCAATGTGCGTCACAAATGAAGCCAGGGGGCTCCCCCAGGACGGCTGCGTACGGCAGTCGGTTCCCAGATGTTTACTTCCAGCCGGAGAAAGAAAAAAAGGACAGTTTTCCGAGGGACAATTCTGGATCTTCGGGACCATCCAGAATCACCAAAGCGTAAACTTTGAACGACCTGAGGAACGATCTTTCGCATGTCCAGGGATCCCCACGTCAAAATCTTTCTCAGCAGAGGCAGGCACTATGTCACTTGCACTAGATAGCTCGGCAGAACCTTCCGAGAAACATGCTGCGTCATTCAGCTTGAGAGTGGGACGCGGATGGGAGAGTACGCTTTCTCCCCGTTTGGAGGTGCCTTGCGCTTGGCTTCGAAGCTGCCTGAACAGCACTAGCGGCCCGACGTCTCTTCACGGCAGGAATGTCGTTGTGGGCCAAGGCTGCGTGTTCTCCAAAGCGAAAACTCTGCTGGCAATACCTTTCTAGGACCTCCTCCCACGGCACCAGATGTTCAGCTCTGGCCAAACGAAAGGGGACCTCAGGCCTCAAGGTAAGTTCCAGTGTTTCACGTCGGAGGAGTTGGGCGTGCAGTGGTTTGCATGAGGCCATACTGCACCACGGAGTGCCTTAACTCTTCGAGGCTCCTGGGGGCACACAGGATAGGAGCTCGTTCAACAATTTCGCATGATGACTTCTCTCCGTGCCGGAACGGCGGATCCTGGCTCCTGAGGAAACATAACCTAAACAGGCCCCTGGAGAAAGCTCTTCACAGTCATAGCCAGGGCAACGTACTGCTCTCTGGGTTGACTAGGTTGAGTGCCCCAGTCGTCCAAGAGCCTCACGAAAGAAGCGCTGGGCAGACTCTTTTTGACTGTCGAACGGACTCCTTGACTGAAAGAGAACTGCAGTGTCAATAGGCACCGTGCTGAAGACTGGCTCCAGGAGGAGATTCCGGACAGCACTCCCACAGAAGCGAAAGGTAGGCTGTGGGCCCAGCCTGAGGAACAGTACGTTTTGCAAACTTAAGACAGCTAAGCATGAGCCAGAGAGCCTTGGTCACTGAGGCCTACCTAATGCACTGGCATACTTATCCTGTAGATCGACTGCAGAGGTCCCTGTGCCCAAAAGTGCCTCCGTGGAAGGGCCCTGTTCCTCCCGTGTGTTTCCTTGAGGCAATCAGGAACCACTGAGGATAACTACGTGAGCTCAGGTTTGAAACTGGGCGACCCTGGGCAAACCTTATTCCCCTCCGTGGTCGACGAGACCGTTGCGGGTCATAAGCTGCCTGAAGCACAGTCCTCGCGCCCACCTTCTCTTTGCTCTCTGAAGGCCTCACATGAGAAGTCTGAGTTTACTCGTGACGGAAGCAGTCTGAGTGTACTCGTGTGAGGCCTGCTGCTCTCAGTTCCCGGCTGGGAGCTTCAGCAGGAGCACTCTGGAGCTCGCCGCCAAAAGAATTGTGAGCCCCCCACCCCCCCCGGCCTCAATTATAAGTCCAGATTTCCCCCGTTAGGAACACCTCGGAGTGCCATAGGAGCGAAGAAACATGCGTTAACGGAATGCTTCAGCAGTGTAAGGGATTCATTTCACGCGACACCGTGCACTCACGTTCGTTGTAACAACGGTCAAAGGGCACTGTATGCCTTCCAACTCCTCTGTTGTGTTTGAGCCACAGGAAGTAAATGCATTCGTTAGAATAAGCTCCATGCACGTGCCACGATGATGGCGAAGCGCTTCCCTGTTGAGAGCTTGAGAGCTCTCGTCTGTACGGCTCTCCAACGGCCTCAAGGTCCGCAGTTCTAAACAGCCTTACATTCCATGCTGCTGTGTCCGCAAGGAGGAATTTGGGCTCCTCTGTGAAACACCAATGTGCGTCACAAATGTAACCAGGGAGCTCCCCCAGGACGTCTGCGTACGCAGTCGGTTCCCAGATGTTTACATCCAGCGGGAGAAAGAGAAAAAGGACAGCTTTCCCAGGGACAATTCTGGACCTTTGGGACCATCCAGAATCACTATAGCCTAAACTTTGCACGGCCTGGGGAACACTCTTTCGCATGTCCAGCGATCCCCACTTCGAACCCTTTCTCAGCAGAGGCAGGCACTCTCTCAGTTGTACTAGATACCTCCGCAGAAGCTTCAGAGAAACGTGCTGCGTCATTCAGCTTGAAAGTGGGACGCGGATGGGAGAGTACACTTTCTCCCCGTTTGGAGGTGCCTTGCGCTTGGCTTCTAAGCTACCTGAAGAGCAATAGCGGCCCGACGTCTCTTCACGGCAGGATTGTCGTTGTGGGCCAAGGCTGCGTGTTCTCTAAAGCGAAAATTGTGCTGGCAATACTTTTCTAGAAACTTTTCTCACTGCACCACATGTTCAGCACTGGCCAAACGAAAGGGGACCTCAGGCCTGAAGGTAAGTTCCACTACTTCACATCGGGGGAGTGGGGTGTACAGTGGTTTCCATGAGGCCATACTGCACCTCAGAGGGCCTTAATTCTTCGATGCTCCTGGGGGCACACAGGATAGGAGATCGTTCACCTCTTTCGCATGATGACTTCTCTCCGTGCCGGAACGGCGGATCCTGGCTTCTGAGGAAACGTAGCCTTAAACGGGCCCCTGGAGAAAGCTCTTCACATTCATAGCCAGGGCAACGTACTGCTCTCTGGGTTGCCTACGTTGAGTGCTCCAGTCGTCAAAGAGCCTCGCAAAAGCAGCGCCGGGCAGACCCTCCCTGCCAGTCGAACGGCCCCCTTGAGTGAAAGAGAACTGCGGTGCCAATAGACACCGTGCTGACGACTGGCTCCAGGAGGAGATTCGGGACAGCACTCTCACAGAAGCGAAAGATAGGCTGTGGGCCCAGCTTGAGGAACAGTACGTTTTGCACACTTAACCCAGCTAGGCGTGAGCCAGAGAACCTTGGTCACTGAGGCCTACTTAAGGTACTGGCATACTTAACCCAGTAGATCCCATGCAGAGGTCCCCGTGCCCGAAAGTGCCTCCACGGAAAAGCCCTGTTCCTCCCGTGTGTTTCCTTGAGGCAATCAGGAACCACTGAGGATAACTACGTGAGCTCAGGTTTGAAACTGGGCGACCCTGGGCAAACCTTATTCCCCTCCGTGGTCGACGAGACCGTTGCGGGTCATAAGCTGCCTGAAGCACAGTCCTCGCGCCCACCTTCTCTTTGCTCTCTGAAGGCCTCACATGAGAAGTCTGAGTTTACTCGTGACGGAAGCAGTCTGAGTGTACTCGTGTGAGGCCTGCTGCTCTCAGTTCCCGGCTGGGAGCTTCAGCAGGAGCACTCTGGAGCTCGCCGACAAAAGAAATGTGAGTCCCCCCCGGGCCTCAAGTAAAAGTCCAGATTTCCCCCGTTAGGAACACCTCGGAGTGCCATAGGAGCGAAGAAGCATGCGTTAAGGGAATGCTTCAACAGGGTAAGGGATTTATTTCACGAGACACAGTGCACTCACTCACGTTGGTTGCAACAATTGTCAAAGGGCACTGTACGCCTTCCAATTCCTCTGTTGTGTTTGAGCCTCAGGAAGTAAATGCATTCGTTTGGTTAAGCTCCATGCACGTGCAACGATAATGGTGAAGCGCTGCCCTGTTCGCTTGAAAGCTCTCGTTTGTAACGGCCTTCCAACGGCCTCAACGTACGCAGTTCTAAACCGCCTTACATTCCGTGCTGGTGTGCCCCCAAGGAGGAATTTGGGCTCTTTTGTGAAACACCAATGTGCGTCACAAATGAAGCCAGGGGGCTCCCCCAGGACGTCTGCGTACGGCAGTCGGTTCCCAGATGTTTACTTCCAGCCGGAGAAAGAAAAAAAGGACAGTTTTCCGAGGGACAATTCTGGATCTTCGGGACCATCCAGAATCACCAAAGCGTAAACTTTGAACGACCTGAGGAACGATCTTTCGCATGTCCAGGGATCCCCACGTCAAAATCTTTCTCAGCAGAGGCAGGCACTATGTCACTTGCACTAGATAGCTCGGCAGAACCTTCCGAGAAACATGCTGCGTCATTCAGCTTGAGAGTGGGACGCGGATGGGAGAGTACGCTTTCTCCCCGTTTGGAGGTGCCTTGCGCTTGGCTTCGAAGCTGCCTGAACAGCACTAGCGGCCCGACGTCTCTTCACGGCAGGAATGTCGTTGTGGGCCAAGGCTGCGTGTTCTCCAAAGCGAAAACTCTGCTGGCAATACCTTTCTAGGACCTCCTCCCACGGCACCAGATGTTCAGCTCTGGCCAAACGAAAGGGGACCTCAGGCCTCAAGGTAAGTTCCAGTGTTTCACGTCGGAGGAGTTGGGCGTGCAGTGGTTTGCATGAGGCCATACTGCACCACGGAGTGCCTTAACTCTTCGAGGCTCCTGGGGGCACACAGGATAGGAGCTCGTTCAACAATTTCGCATGATGACTTCTCTCCGTGCCGGAACGGCGGATCCTGGCTCCTGAGGAAACATAACCTAAACAGGCCCCTGGAGAAAGCTCTTCACAGTCATAGCCAGGGCAACGTACTGCTCTCTGGGTTGACTAGGTTGAGTGCCCCAGTCGTCCAAGAGCCTCACGAAAGAAGCGCTGGGCAGACTCTTTTTGACTGTCGAACGGACTCCTTGACTGAAAGAGAACTGCAGTGTCAATAGGCACCGTGCTGAAGACTGGCTCCAGGAGGAGATTCCGGACAGCACTCCCACAGAAGCGAAAGGTAGGCTGTGGGCCCAGCCTGAGGAACAGTACGTTTTGCAAACTTAAGACAGCTAAGCATGAGCCAGAGAGCCTTGGTCACTGAGGCCTACCTAATGCACTGGCATACTTATCCTGTAGATCGACTGCAGAGGTCCCTGTGCCCAAAAGTGCCTCCGTGGAAGGGCCCTGTTCCTCCCGTGTGTTTCCTTGAGGCAATCAGGAACCACTGAGGATAACTACGTGAGCTCAGGTTTGAAACTGGGCGACCCTGGGCAAACCTTATTCCCCTCCGTGGTCGACGAGACCGTTGCGGGTCATAAGCTGCCTGAAGCACAGTCCTCGCGCCCACCTTCTCTTTGCTCTCTGAAGGCCTCACATGAGAAGTCTGAGTTTACTCGTGACGGAAGCAGTCTGAGTGTACTCGTGTGAGGCCTGCTGCTCTCAGTTCCCGGCTGGGAGCTTCAGCAGGAGCACTCTAGAGCTCGCCGACAAAAGAAATGTGAGTCCCCCCCGGGCCTCAAGTAAAAGTCCAGATTTCCCCCGTTAGGAACACCTCGGAGTGCCATAGGAGCGAAGAAGCATGCGTTAAGGGAATGCTTCAACAGGGTAAGGGATTTATTTCACGAGACACAGTGCACTCACTCACGTTGGTTGCAACAATTGTCAAAGGGCACTGTACGCCTTCCAATTCCTCTGTTGTGTTTGAGCCTCAGGAAGTAAATGCATTCGTTTGGTTAAGCTCCATGCACGTGCAACGATAATGGTGAAGCGCTGCCCTGTTCGCTTGAAAGCTCTCGTTTGTAACGGCCTTCCAACGGCCTCAACGTACGCAGTTCTAAACCGCCTTACATTCCGTGCTGGTGTGCCCCCAAGGAGGAATTTGGGCTCTTTTGTGAAACACCAATGTGCGTCACAAATGAAGCCAGGGGGCTCCCCCAGGACGTCTGCGTACGGCAGTCGGTTCCCAGATGTTTACTTCCAGCGGGAGAAAGAGAAAAAGGACAGCTTTCCCAGGGACAATTCTGGACCTTTGGGACCATCCAGTATCACCATAGCCTAAACTTTGCACGGCCTGGGGAACACTCTTTCGCATGTCCAGCGATCCCCACTTCGAACCCTTTCTCAGCAGAGGCAGGCACTCTCTCAGTTGTACTAGATACCTCCGCAGAAGCTTCAGAGAAACGTGCTGCGTCATTCAGCTTGAAAGTGGGACGCGGATGGGAGAGTACACTTTCTCCCCATTTGGAGGTGCCTTGCGCTTGGCTTCTAAGCTACCTGAAGTGCAATAGCGGCCCGACGTCTCTTCACGGCAGGATTGTCGTTGTGGGCCAAGGCTGCGTGTTCTCTAAAGCGAAAATTGTGCTGGCAATACTTTTCTAGAAACTTTTCTCACTGCACCACATGTTCAGCACTGGCCAAACGAAAGGGGACCTCAGGCCTGAAGGTAAGTTCCACTACTTCACATCGGGGGAGTGGGGTGTACAGTGGTTTCCATGAGGCCATACTGCACCTCAGAGGGCCTTAATTCTTCGATGCTCCTGGGGGCACACAGGATAGGAGATCGTTCACCTCTTTCGCATGATGACTTCTCTCCGTGCCGGAACGGCGGATCCTGGCTTCTGAGGAAACGTAGCCTTAAACGGGCCCCTGGAGAAAGCTCTTCACATTCATAGCCAGGGCAACGTACTGCTCTCTGGGTTGCCTACGTTGAGTGCTCCAGTCGTCAAAGAGCCTCGCAAAAGCAGCGCCGGGCAGACCCTCCCTGCCAGTCGAACGGCCCCCTTGAGTGAAAGAGAACTGCGGTGCCAATAGACACCGTGCTGACGACTGGCTCCAGGAGGAGATTCGGGACAGCACTCTCACAGAAGCGAAAGATAGGCTGTGGGCCCAGCTTGAGTTTGAGGAACAGTACGTTTTGCAAACTTAAGACAGCTAAGCATGAGCCAGAGAGCCTTGGTCACTGAGGCCTACCTAATGCACTGGCATACTTATCCTGTAGATCGACTGCAGAGGTCCCTGTGCCCAAAAGTGCCTCCATGGAAGGGCCCTGTTCCTCCCGTGTGTTTCCTTGAGGCAATCAGGAACCACTGAGGATAACTACGTGAGCTCAGGTTTGAAACTGGGCGACCCTGGGCAAACCTTATTCCCCTCCGTGGTCGACGAGACCGTTGCGGGTCATAAGCTGCCTGAAGCACAGTCCTCGCGCCCACCTTCTCTTTGCTCTCTGAAGGCCTCACATGAGAAGTCTGAGTTTACTCGTGACGGAAGCAGTCTGAGTGTACTCGTGTGAGGCCTGCTGCTCTCAGTTCCCGGCTGGGAGCTTCAGCAGGAGCACTCTGGAGCTCGCCGACAAAAGAATTGTGAGCCCCCCACCCCCCCCGGCCTCAATTATAAGTCCAGATTTCCCCCGTTAGGAACACCTCGGAGTGCCATAGGAGCGAAGAAACATGCGTTAACGGAATGCTTCAGCAGTGTAAGGGATTCATTTCACGCGACACCGTGCACTCACGTTCGTTGTAACAACGGTCAAAGGGCACTGTATGCCTTCCAACTCCTCTGTTGTGTTTGAGCCACAGGAAGTAAATGCATTCGTTAGAATAAGCTCCATGCACGTGCCACGATGATGGCGAAGCGCTTCCCTGTTGAGAGCTTGAGAGCTCTCGTCTGTACGGCTCTCCAACGGCCTCAAGGTCCGCAGTTCTAAACAGCCTTACATTCCATGCTGCTGTGTCCGCAAGGAGGAATTTGGGCTCCTCTGTGAAACACCAATGTGCGTCACAAATGTAACCAGGGAGCTCCCCCAGGACGTCTGCGTACGCAGTCGGTTCCCAGATGTTTACATCCAGCGGGAGAAAGAGAAAAAGGACAGCTTTCCCAGGGACAATTCTGGACCTTTGGGACCATCCAGAATCACTATAGCCTAAACTTTGCACGGCCTGGGGAACACTCTTTCGCATGTCCAGCGATCCCCACTTCGAACCCTTTCTCAGCAGAGGCAGGCACTCTCTCAGTTGTACTAGATACCTCCGCAGAAGCTTCAGAGAAACGTGCTGCGTCATTCAGCTTGAAAGTGGGACGCGGATGGGAGAGTACACTTTCTCCCCGTTTGGAGGTGCCTTGCGCTTGGCTTCTAAGCTACCTGAAGAGCAATAGCGGCCCGACGTCTCTTCACGGCAGGATTGTCGTTGTGGGCCAAGGCTGCGTGTTCTCTAAAGCGAAAATTGTGCTGGCAATACTTTTCTAGAAACTTTTCTCACTGCACCACATGTTCAGCACTGGCCAAACGAAAGGGGACCTCAGGCCTGAAGGTAAGTTCCACTACTTCACATCGGGGGAGTGGGGTGTACAGTGGTTTCCATGAGGCCATACTGCACCTCAGAGGGCCTTAATTCTTCGATGCTCCTGGGGGCACACAGGATAGGAGATCGTTCACCTCTTTCGCATGATGACTTCTCTCCGTGCCGGAACGGCGGATCCTGGCTTCTGAGGAAACGTAGCCTTAAACGGGCCCCTGGAGAAAGCTCTTCACATTCATAGCCAGGGCAACGTACTGCTCTCTGGGTTGCCTACGTTGAGTGCTCCAGTCGTCAAAGAGCCTCGCAAAAGCAGCGCCGGGCAGACCCTCCCTGCCAGTCGAACGGCCCCCTTGAGTGAAAGAGAACTGCGGTGCCAATAGACACCGTGCTGACGACTGGCTCCAGGAGGAGATTCGGGACAGCACTCTCACAGAAGCGAAAGATAGGCTGTGGGCCCAGCTTGAGGAACAGTACGTTTTGCACACTTAACCCAGCTAGGCGTGAGCCAGAGAACCTTGGTCACTGAGGCCTACTTAAGGTACTGGCATACTTAACCCAGTAGATCCCATGCAGAGGTCCCCGTGCCCGAAAGTGCCTCCACGGAAAAGCCCTGTTCCTCCCGTGTGTTTCCTTGAGGCAATCAGGAACCACTGAGGATAACTACGTGAGCTCAGGTTTGAAACTGGGCGACCCTGGGCAAACCTTATTCCCCTCCGTGGTCGACGAGACCGTTGCGGGTCATAAGCTGCCTGAAGCACAGTCCTCGCACCCACCTTCTCTTTGCTCTCTGAAGGCCTCACATGAGAAGTCTGAGTTTACTCGTGACGGAAGCAGTCTGAGTGTACTCGTGTGAGGCCTGCTGCTCTCAGTTCCCGGCTGGGAGCTTCAGCAGGAGCACTCTGGAGCTCGCCGACAAAAGAAATGTGAGTCCCCCCCGGGCCTCAAGTAAAAGTCCAGATTTCCCCCGTTAGGAACACCTCGGAGTGCCATAGGAGCGAAGAAGCATGCGTTAAGGGAATGCTTCAACAGGGTAAGGGATTTATTTCACGAGACACAGTGCACTCACTCACGTTGGTTGCAACAATTGTCAAAGGGCACTGTACGCCTTCCAATTCCTCTGTTGTGTTTGAGCCTCAGGAAGTAAATGCATTCGTTTGGTTAAGCTCCATGCACGTGCAACGATAATGGTGAAGCGCTGCCCTGTTCGCTTGAAAGCTCTCGTTTGTAACGGCCTTCCAACGGCCTCAACGTACGCAGTTCTAAACCGCCTTACATTCCGTGCTGGTGTGCCCCCAAGGAGGAATTTGGGCTCTTTTGTGAAACACCAATGTGCGTCACAAATGAAGCCAGGGGGCTCCCCCAGGACGTCTGCGTACGGCAGTCGGTTCCCAGATGTTTACTTCCAGCCGGAGAAAGAAAAAAAGGACAGTTTTCCGAGGGACAATTCTGGATCTTCGGGACCATCCAGAATCACCAAAGCGTAAACTTTGAACGACCTGAGGAACGATCTTTCGCATGTCCAGGGATCCCCACGTCAAAATCTTTCTCAGCAGAGGCAGGCACTATGTCACTTGCACTAGATAGCTCGGCAGAACCTTCCGAGAAACATGCTGCGTCATTCAGCTTGAGAGTGGGACGCGGATGGGAGAGTACGCTTTCTCCCCGTTTGGAGGTGCCTTGCGCTTGGCTTCGAAGCTGCCTGAACAGCACTAGCGGCCCGACGTCTCTTCACGGCAGGAATGTCGTTGTGGGCCAAGGCTGCGTGTTCTCCAAAGCGAAAACTCTGCTGGCAATACCTTTCTAGGACCTCCTCCCACGGCACCAGATGTTCAGCTCTGGCCAAACGAAAGGGGACCTCAGGCCTCAAGGTAAGTTCCAGTGTTTCACGTCGGAGGAGTTGGGCGTGCAGTGGTTTGCATGAGGCCATACTGCACCACGGAGTGCCTTAACTCTTCGAGGTTCCTGGGGGCACACAGGATAGGAGCTCGTTCAACAATTTCGCATGATGACTTCTCTCCGTGCCGGAACGGCGGATCCTGGCTCCTGAGGAAACATAACCTAAACAGGCCCCTGGAGAAAGCTCTTCACAGTCATAGCCAGGGCAACGTACTGCTCTCTGGGTTGACTAGGTTGAGTGCCCCAGTCGTCCAAGAGCCTCACGAAAGAAGCGCTGGGCAGACTCTTTTTGACTGTCGAACGGACTCCTTGACTGAAAGAGAACTGCAGTGTCAATAGGCACCGTGCTGAAGACTGGCTCCAGGAGGAGATTCCGGACAGCACTCCCACAGAAGCGAAAGGTAGGCTGTGGGCCCAGCCTGAGGAACAGTACGTTTTGCAAACTTAAGACAGCTAAGCATGAGCCAGAGAGCCTTGGTCACTGAGGCCTACCTAATGCACTGGCATACTTATCCTGTAGATCGACTGCAGAGGTCCCTGTGCCCAAAAGTGCCTCCGTGGAAGGGCCCTGTTCCTCCCGTGTGTTTCCTTGAGGCAATCAGGAACCACTGAGGATAACTACGTGAGCTCAGGTTTGAAACTGGGCGACCCTGGGCAAACCTTATTCCCCTCCGTGGTCGACGAGACCGTTGCGGGTCATAAGCTGCCTGAAGCACAGTCCTCGCGCCCACCTTCTCTTTGCTCTCTGAAGGCCTCACATGAGAAGTCTGAGTTTACTCGTGACGGAAGCAGTCTGAGTGTACTCGTGTGAGGCCTGCTGCTCTCAGTTCCCGGCTGGGAGCTTCAGCAGGAGCACTCTAGAGCTCGCCGACAAAAGAAATGTGAGTCCCCCCCGGGCCTCAAGTAAAAGTCCAGATTTCCCCCGTTAGGAACACCTCGGAGTGCCATAGGAGCGAAGAAGCATGCGTTAAGGGAATGCTTCAACAGGGTAAGGGATTTATTTCACGAGACACAGTGCACTCACTCACGTTGGTTGCAACAATTGTCAAAGGGCACTGTACGCCTTCCAATTCCTCTGTTGTGTTTGAGCCTCAGGAAGTAAATGCATTCGTTTGGTTAAGCTCCATGCACGTGCAACGATAATGGTGAAGCGCTGCCCTGTTCGCTTGAAAGCTCTCGTTTGTAACGGCCTTCCAACGGCCTCAACGTACGCAGTTCTAAACCGCCTTACATTCCGTGCTGGTGTGCCCCCAAGGAGGAATTTGGGCTCTTTTGTGAAACACCAATGTGCGTCACAAATGAAGCCAGGGGGCTCCCCCAGGACGTCTGCGTACGGCAGTCGGTTCCCAGATGTTTACTTCCAGCGGGAGAAAGAGAAAAAGGACAGCTTTCCCAGGGACAATTCTGGACCTTTGGGACCATCCAGAATCACCATAGCCTAAACTTTGCACGGCCTGGGGAACACTCTTTCGCATGTCCAGCGATCCCCACTTCGAACCCTTTCTCAGCAGAGGCAGGCACTCTCTCAGTTGTACTAGATACCTCCGCAGAAGCTTCAGAGAAACGTGCTGCGTCATTCAGCTTGAAAGTGGGACGCGGATGGGAGAGTACACTTTCTCCCCGTTTGGAGGTGCCTTGCGCTTGGCTTCTAAGCTACCTGAAGAGCAATAGCGGCCCGACGTCTCTTCACGGCAGGATTGTCGTTGTGGGCCAAGGCTGCGTGTTCTCTAAAGCGAAAATTGTGCTGGCAATACTTTTCTAGAAACTTTTCTCACTGCACCACATGTTCAGCACTGGCCAAACGAAAGGGGACCTCAGGCCTGAAGGTAAGTTCCACTACTTCACATCGGGGGAGTGGGGTGTACAGTGGTTTCCATGAGGCCATACTGCACCTCAGAGGGCCTTAATTCTTCGATGCTCCTGGGGGCACACAGGATAGGAGATCGTTCACCTCTTTCGCATGATGACTTCTCTCCGTGCCGGAACGGCGGATCCTGGCTTCTGAGGAAACGTAGCCTTAAACGGGCCCCTGGAGAAAGCTCTTCACATTCATAGCCAGGGCAACGTACTGCTCTCTGGGTTGCCTACGTTGAGTGCTCCAGTCGTCAAAGAGCCTCGCAAAAGCAGCGCCGGGCAGACCCTCCCTGCCAGTCGAACGGCCCCCTTGAGTGAAAGAGAACTGCGGTGCCAATAGACACCGTGCTGACGACTGGCTCCAGGAGGAGATTCGGGACAGCACTCTCACAGAAGCGAAAGATAGGCTGTGGGCCCAGCTTGAGGAACAGTACGTTTTGCAAACTTAAGACAGCTAAGCATGAGCCAGAGAGCCTTGGTCACTGAGGCCTACCTAATGCACTGGCATACTTATCCTGTAGATCGACTGCAGAGGTCCCTGTGCCCAAAAGTGCCTCCGTGGAAGGGCCCTGTTCCTCCCGTGTGTTTCCTTGAGGCAATCAGGAACCACTGAGGATAACTACGTGAGCTCAGGTTTGAAACTGGGCGACCCTGGGCAAACCTTATTCCCCTCCGTGGTCGACGAGACCGTTGCGGGTCATAAGCTGCCTGAAGCACAGTCCTCGCGCCCACCTTCTCTTTGCTCTCTGAAGGCCTCACATGAGAAGTCTGAGTTTACTCGTGACGGAAGCAGTCTGAGTGTACTCGTGTGAGGCCTGCTGCTCTCAGTTCCCGGCTGGGAGCTTCAGCAGGAGCACTCTGGAGCTCGCCGACAAAAGAATTGTGAGCCCCCCACCCCCCCCGGCCTCAATTATAAGTCCAGATTTCCCCCGTTAGGAACACCTCGGAGTGCCATAGGAGCGAAGAAACATGCGTTAACGGAATGCTTCAGCAGTGTAAGGGATTCATTTCACGCGACACCGTGCACTCACGTTCGTTGTAACAATGGTCAAAGGGCACTGTATGCCTTCCAACTCCTCTGTTGTGTTTGAGCCACAGGAAGTAAATGCATTCGTTAGAATAAGCTCCATGCACGTGCCACGATGATGGCGAAGCGCTTCCCTGTTGAGAGCTTGAGAGCTCTCGTCTGTACGGCTCTCCAACGGCCTCAAGGTCCGCAGTTCTAAACAGCCTTACATTCCATGCTGCTGTGTCCGCAAGGAGGAATTTGGGCTCCTCTGTGAAACACCAATGTGCGTCACAAATGTAACCAGGGAGCTCCCCCAGGACGTCTGCGTACGCAGTCGGTTCCCAGATGTTTACATCCAGCGGGAGAAAGAGAAAAAGGACAGCTTTCCCAGGGACAATTCTGGACCTTTGGGACCATCCAGAATCACTATAGCCTAAACTTTGCACGGCCTGGGGAACACTCTTTCGCATGTCCAGCGATCCCCACTTCGAACCCTTTCTCAGCAGAGGCAGGCACTCTCTCAGTTGTACTAGATACCTCCGCAGAAGCTTCAGAGAAACGTGCTGCGTCATTCAGCTTGAAAGTGGGACGCGGATGGGAGAGTACACTTTCTCCCCGTTTGGAGGTGCCTTGCGCTTGGCTTCTAAGCTACCTGAAGAGCAATAGCGGCCCGACGTCTCTTCACGGCAGGATTGTCGTTGTGGGCCAAGGCTGCATGTTCTCTAAAGCGAAAATTGTGCTGGCAATACTTTTCTAGAAACTTTTCTCACTGCACCACATGTTCAGCACTGGCCAAACGAAAGGGGACCTCAGGCCTGAAGGTAAGTTCCACTACTTCACATCGGGGGAGTGGGGTGTACAGTGGTTTCCATGAGGCCATACTGCACCTCAGAGGGCCTTAATTCTTCGATGCTCCTGGGGGCACACAGGATAGGAGATCGTTCACCTCTTTCGCATGATGACTTCTCTCCGTGCCGGAACGGCGGATCCTGGCTTCTGAGGAAACGTAGCCTTAAACGGGCCCCTGGAGAAAGCTCTTCACATTCATAGCCAGGGCAACGTACTGCTCTCTGGGTTGCCTACGTTGAGTGCTCCAGTCGTCAAAGAGCCTCGCAAAAGCAGCGCCGGGCAGACCCTCCCTGCCAGTCGAACGGCCCCCTTGAGTGAAAGAGAACTGCGGTGCCAATAGACACCGTGCTGACGACTGGCTCCAGGAGGAGATTCGGGACAGCACTCTCACAGAAGCGAAAGATAGGCTGTGGGCCCAGCTTGAGGAACAGTACGTTTTGCACACTTAACCCAGCTAGGCGTGAGCCAGAGAACCTTGGTCACTGAGGCCTACTTAAGGTACTGGCATACTTAACCCAGTAGATCCCATGCAGAGGTCCCCGTGCCCGAAAGTGCCTCCACGGAAAAGCCCTGTTCCTCCCGTGTGTTTCCTTGAGGCAATCAGGAACCACTGAGGATAACTACGTGAGCTTAGGTTTGAAACTGGGCGACCCTGGGCAAACCTTATTCCCCTCCGTGGTCGACGAGACCGTTGCGGGTCATAAGCTGCCTGAAGCACAGTCCTCGCGCCCACCTTCTCTTTGCTCTCTGAAGGCCTCACATGAGAAGTCTGAGTTTACTCGTGACGGAAGCAGTCTGAGTGTACTCGTGTGAGGCCTGCTGCTCTCAGTTCCCGGCTGGGAGCTTCAGCAGGAGCACTCTGGAGCTCGCCGACAAAAGAAATGTGAGTCCCCCCCGGGACTCAAGTAAAAGTCCAGATTTCCCCCGTTAGGAACACCTCGGAGTGCCATAGGAGCGAAGAAGCATGCGTTAAGGGAATGCTTCAACAGGGTAAGGGATTTATTTCACGAGACACAGTGCACTCACTCACGTTGGTTGCAACAATTGTCAAAGGGCACTGTACGCCTTCCAATTCCTCTGTTGTGTTTGAGCCTCAGGAAGTAAATGCATTCGTTTGGTTAAGCTCCATGCACGTGCAACGATAATGGTGAAGCGCTGCCCTGTTCGCTTGAAAGCTCTCGTTTGTAACGGCCTTCCAATGGCCTCAACGTACGCAGTTCTAAACCGCCTTACATTCCGTGCTGGTGTGCCCCCAAGGAGGAATTTGGGCTCTTTTGTGAAACACCAATGTGCGTCACAAATGAAGCCAGGGGGCTCCCCCAGGACGTCTGCGTACGGCAGTCGGTTCCCAGATGTTTACTTCCAGCCGGAGAAAGAAAAAAAGGACAGTTTTCCGAGGGACAATTCTGGATCTTCGGGACCATCCAGAATCACCAAAGCGTAAACTTTGAACGACCTGAGGAACGATCTTTCGCATGTCCAGGGATCCCCACGTCAAAATCTTTCTCAGCAGAGGCAGGCACTATGTCACTTGCACTAGATAGCTCGGCAGAACCTTCCGAGAAACATGCTGCGTCATTCAGCTTGAGAGTGGGACGCGGATGGGAGAGTACGCTTTCTCCCCGTTTGGAGGTGCCTTGCGCTTGGCTTCGAAGCTGCCTGAACAGCACTAGCGGCCCGACGTCTCTTCACGGCAGGAATGTCGTTGTGGGCCAAGGCTGCGTGTTCTCCAAAGCGAAAACTCTGCTGGCAATACCTTTCTAGGAACTCCTCCCACGGTTCAGCTCTGGCCAAACGAAAGGGGACCTCAGGCCTCAAGGTAAGTTCCAGTGTTTCACGTCGGAGGAGTTGGGCGTGCAGTGGTTTGCATGAGGCCATACTGCACCACGGAGTGCCTTAACTCTTCGAGGCTCCTGGGGGCACACAGGATAGGAGCTCGTTCAACAATTTCGCATGATGACTTCTCTCCGTGCCGGAACGGCGGATCCTGGCTCCTGAGGAAACATAACCTAAACAGGCCCCTGGAGAAAGCTCTTCACAGTCATAGCCAGGGCAACGTACTGCTCTCTGGGTTGACTAGGTTGAGTGCCCCAGTCGTCCAAGAGCCTCACGAAAGAAGCGCTGGGCAGACTCTTTTTGACTGTCGAACGGACTCCTTGACTGAAAGAGAACTGCAGTGTCAATAGGCACCGTGCTGAAGACTGGCTCCAGGAGGAGATTCCGGACAGCACTCCCACAGAAGCGAAAGGTAGGCTGTGGGCCCAGCCTGAGGAACAGTACGTTTTGCAAACTTAAGACAGCTAAGCATGAGCCAGAGAGCCTTGGTCACTGAGGCCTACCTAATGCACTGGCATACTTATCCTGTAGATCGACTGCAGAGGTCCCTGTGCCCAAAAGTGCCTCCGTGGAAGGGCCCTGTTCCTCCCGTGTGTTTCCTTGAGGCAATCAGGAACCACTGAGGATAACTACGTGAGCTCAGGTTTGAAACTGGGCGACCCTGGGCAAACCTTATTCCCCTCCGTGGTCGAAGAGACCGTTGCGGGTCATAAGCTGCCTGAAGCACAGTCCTCGCGCCCACCTTCTCTTTGCTCTCTGAAGGCCTCACATGAGAAGTCTGAGTTTACTCGTGACGGAAGCAGTCTGAGTGTACTCGTGTGAGGCCTGCTGCTCTCAGTTCCCGGCTGGGAGCTTCAGCAGGAGCACTCTGGAGCTCGCCGACAAAAGAAATGTGAGTCCCCACCGGGCCTCAAGTAAAAGTCCAGATTTCCCCCGTTAGGAACACCTCGGAGTGCCATAGGAGCGAAGAAGCATGCGTTAAGGGAATGCTTCAACAGGGTAAGGGATTTATTTCACGAGACACAGTGCACTCACTCACGTTGGTTGCAACAATTGTCAAAGGGCACTGTACGCCTTCCAATTCCTCTGTTGTGTTTGAGCCTCAGGAAGTAAATGCATTCGTTTGGTTAAGCTCCATGCACGTGCAACGATAATGGTGAAGCGCTGCCCTGTTCGCTTGAAAGCTCTCGTTTGTAACGGCCTTCCAATGGCCTCAACGTACGCAGTTCTAAACCGCCTTACATTCCGTGCTGGTGTGCCCCCAAGGAGGAATTTGGGCTCTTTTGTGAAACACCAATGTGCGTCACAAATGAAGCCAGGGGGCTCCCCCAGGACGTCTGCGTACGGCAGTCGGTTCCCAGATGTTTACTTCCAGCGGGAGAAAGAGAAAAAGGACAGCTTTCCCAGGGACAATTCTGGACCTTTGGGACCATCCAGAATCACCATAGCCTAAACTTTGCACGGCCTGGGGAACACTCTTTCGCATGTCCAGCGATCCCCACTTCGAACCCTTTCTCAGCAGAGGCAGGCACTCTCTCAGTTGTACTAGATACCTCCGCAGAAGCTTCAGAGAAACGTGCTGCGTCATTCAGCTTGAAAGTGGGACGCGGATGGGAGAGTACACTTTCTCCCCGTTTGGAGGTGCCTTGCGCTTGGCTTCTAAGCTACCTGAAGAGCAATAGCGGCCCGACGTCTCTTCACGGCAGGATTGTCATTGTGGGCCAAGGCTGCGTGTTCTCTAAAGCGAAAATTGTGCTGGCAATACTTTTCTAGAAACTTTTCTCACTGCACCACATGTTCAGCACTGGCCAAACGAAAGGGGACCTCAGGCCTGAAGGTAAGTTCCACTACTTCACATCGGGGGAGTGGGGTGTACAGTGGTTTCCATGAGGCCATACTGCACCTCAGAGGGCCTTAATTCTTCGATGCTCCTGGGGGCACACAGGATAGGAGATCGTTCACCTCTTTCGCATGATGACTTCTCTCCGTGCCGGAACGGCGGATCCTGGCTTCTGAGGAAACGTAGCCTTAAACGGGCCCCTGGAGAAAGCTCTTCACATTCATAGCCAGGGCAACGTACTGCTCTCTGGGTTGCCTACGTTGAGTGCTCCAGTCGTCAAAGAGCCTCGCAAAAGCAGCGCCGGGCAGACCCTCCCTGCCAGTCGAACGGCCCCCTTGAGTGAAAGAGAACTGCGGTGCCAATAGACACCGTGCTGACGACTGGCTCCAGGAGGAGATTCGGGACAGCACTCTCACAGAAGCGAAAGATAGGCTGTGGGCCCAGCTTGAGGAACAGTACGTTTTGCAAACTTAAGACAGCTAAGCATGAGCCAGAGAGCCTTGGTCACTGAGGCCTACCTAATGCACTGGCATACTTATCCTGTAGATCGACTGCAGAGGTCCCTGTGCCCAAAAGTGCCTCCGTGGAAGGGCCCTGTTCCTCCCGTGTGTTTCCTTGAGGCAATCAGGAACCACTGAGGATAACTACGTGAGCTCAGGTTTGAAACTGGGCGACCCTGGGCAAACCTTATTCCCCTCCGTGGTCGACGAGACCGTTGCGGGTCATAAGCTGCCTGAAGCACAGTCCTCGCGCCCACCTTCTCTTTGCTCTCTGAAGGCCTCACATGAGAAGTCTGAGTTTACTCGTGACGGAAGCAGTCTGAGTGTACTCGTGTGAGGCCTGCTGCTCTCAGTTCCCGGCTGGGAGCTTCAGCAGGAGCACTCTGGAGCTCGCCGACAAAAGAATTGTGAGCCCCCCACCCCCCCCGGCCTCAATTATAAGTCCAGATTTCCCCCGTTAGGAACACCTCGGAGTGCCATAGGAGCGAAGAAACATGCGTTAACGGAATGCTTCAGCAGTGTAAGGGATTCATTTCACGCGACACCGTGCACTCACGTTCGTTGTAACAACGGTCAAAGGGCACTGTATGCCTTCCAACTCCTCTGTTGTGTTTGAGCCACAGGAAGTAAATGCATTCGTTAGAATAAGCTCCATGCACGTGCCACGATGATGGCGAAGCGCTTCCCTGTTGAGAGCTTGAGAGCTCTCGTCTGTACGGCTCTCCAACGGCCTCAAGGTCCGCAGTTCTAAACAGCCTTACATTCCATGCTGCTGTGTCCGCAAGGAGGAATTTGGGCTCCTCTGTGAAACACCAATGTGCGTCACAAATGTAACCAGGGAGCTCCCCCAGGACGTCTGCGTACGCAGTCGGTTCCCAGATGTTTACATCCAGCGGGAGAAAGAGAAAAAGGACAGCTTTCCCAGGGACAATTCTGGACCTTTGGGACCATCCAGAATCACTATAGCCTAAACTTTGCACGGCCTGGGGAACACTCTTTCGCATGTCCAGCGATCCCCACTTCGAACCCTTTCTCAGCAGAGGCAGGCACTCTCTCAGTTGTACTAGATACCTCCGCAGAAGCTTCAGAGAAACGTGCTGCGTCATTCAGCTTGAAAGTGGGACGCGGATGGGAGAGTACACTTTCTCCCCGTTTGGAGGTGCCTTGCGCTTGGCTTCTAAGCTACCTGAAGAGCAATAGCGGCCCGACGTCTCTTCACGGCAGGATTGTCGTTGTGGGCCAAGGCTGCGTGTTCTCTAAAGCGAAAATTGTGCTGGCAATACTTTTCTAGAAACTTTTCTCACTGCACCACATGTTCAGCACTGGCCAAATGAAAGGGGACCTCAGGCCTGAAGGTAAGTTCCACTACTTCACATCGGGGGAGTGGGGTGTACAGTGGTTTCCATGAGGCCATACTGCACCTCAGAGGGCCTTAATTCTTCGATGCTCCTGGGGGCACACAGGATAGGAGATCGTTCACCTCTTTCGCATGATGACTTCTCTCCGTGCCGGAACGGCGGATCCTGGCTTCTGAGGAAACGTAGCCTTAAACGGGCCCCTGGAGAAAGCTCTTCACATTCATAGCCAGGGCAACGTACTGCTCTCTGGGTTGCCTACGTTGAGTGCTCCAGTCGTCAAAGAGCCTCGCAAAAGCAGCGCCGGGCAGACCCTCCCTGCCAGTCGAACGGCCCCCTTGAGTGAAAGAGAACTGCGGTGCCAATAGACACCGTGCTGACGACTGGCTCCAGGAGGAGATTCGGGACAGCACTCTCACAGAAGCGAAAGATAGGCTGTGGGCCCAGCTTGAGGAACAGTACGTTTTGCACACTTAACCCAGCTAGGCGTGAGCCAGAGAACCTTGGTCACTGAGGCCTACTTAAGGTACTGGCATACTTAACCCAGTAGATCCCATGCAGAGGTCCCCGTGCCCGAAAGTGCCTCCACGGAAAAGCCCTGTTCCTCCCGTGTGTTTCCTTGAGGCAATCAGGAACCACTGAGGATAACTACGTGAGCTCAGGTTTGAAACTGGGCGACCCTGGGCAAACCTTATTCCCCTCCGTGGTCGACGAGACCGTTGCGGGTCATAAGCTGCCTGAAGCACAGTCCTCGCGCCCACCTTCTCTTTGCTCTCTGAAGGCCTCACATGAGAAGTCTGAGTTTACTCGTGACGGAAGCAGTCTGAGTGTACTCGTGTGAGGCCTGCTGCTCTCAGTTCCCGGCTGGGAGCTTCAGCAGGAGCACTCTGGAGCTCGCCGACAAAAGAAATGTGAGTCCCCCCCGGGCCTCAAGTAAAAGTCCAGATTTCCCCCGTTAGGAACACCTCGGAGTGCCATAGGAGCGAAGAAGCATGCGTTAAGGGAATGCTTCAACAGGGTAAGGGATTTATTTCACGAGACACAGTGCACTCACTCACGTTGGTTGCAACAATTGTCAAAGGGCACTGTACGCCTTCCAATTCCTCTGTTGTGTTTGAGCCTCAGGAAGTAAATGCATTCGTTTGGTTAAGCTCCATGCACGTGCAACGATAATGGTGAAGTGCTGCCCTGTTCGCTTGAAAGCTCTCGTTTGTAACGGCCTTCCAACGGCCTCAACGTACGCAGTTCTAAACCGCCTTACATTCCGTGCTGGTGTGCCCCCAAGGAGGAATTTGGGCTCTTTTGTGAAACACCAATGTGCGTCACAAATGAAGCCAGGGGGCTCCCCCAGGACGTCTGCGTACGGCAGTCGGTTCCCAGATGTTTACTTCCAGCCGGAGAAAGAAAAAAAGGACAGTTTTCCGAGGGACAATTCTGGATCTTCGGGACCATCCAGAATCACCAAAGCGTAAACTTTGAACGACCTGAGGAACGATCTTTCGCATGTCCAGTGATCCCCACGTCAAAATCTTTCTCAGCAGAGGCAGGCACTATGTCACTTGCACTAGATAGCTCGGCAGAACCTTCCGAGAAACATGCTGCGTCATTCAGCTTGAGAGTGGGACGCGGATGGGAGAGTACGCTTTCTCCCCGTTTGGAGGTGCCTTGCGCTTGGCTTCGAAGCTGCCTGAACAGCACTAGCGGCCCGACGTCTCTTCACGGCAGGAATGTCGTTGTGGGCCAAGGCTGCGTGTTCTCCAAAGCGAAAACTCTGCTGGCAATACCTTTCTAGGAACTCCTCCCACGGTTCAGCTCTGGCCAAACGAAAGGGGACCTCAGGCCTCAAGGTAAGTTCCAGTGTTTCACGTCGGAGGAGTTGGGCGTGCAGTGGTTTGCATGAGGCCATACTGCACCACGGAGTGCCTTAACTCTTCGAGGCTCCTGGGGGCACACAGGATAGGAGCTCGTTCAACAATTTCGCATGATGACTTCTCTCCGTGCCGGAACGGCGGATCCTCGCTCCTGAGGAAACGTAACCTAAACAGGCCCCTGGAGAAAGCTCTTCACAGTCATAGCCAGGGCAACGTACTGCTCTCTGGGTTGACTAGGTTGAGTGCCCCAGTCGTCCAAGAGCCTCACGAAAGAAGCGCTGGGCAGACTCTTTTTGACTGTCGAACGGACTCCTTGACTGAAAGAGAACTGCAGTGTCAATAGGCACCGTGCTGAAGACTGGCTCCAGGAGGAGATTCCGGACAGCACTCCCACAGAAGCGAAAGGTAGGCTGTGGGCCCAGCCTGAGGAACAGTACGTTTTGCAAACTTAAGACAGCTAAGCATGAGCCAGAGAGCCTTGGTCACTGAGGCCTACCTAATGCACTGGCATACTTATCCTGTAGATCGACTGCAGAGGTCCCTGTGCCCAAAAGTGCCTCCGTGGAAGGGCCCTGTTCCTCCCGTGTGTTTCCTTGAGGCAATCAGGAACCACTGAGGATAACTACGTGAGCTCAGGTTTGAAACTGGGCGACCCTGGGCAAACCTTATTCCCCTCCGTGGTCGACGAGACCGTTGCGGGTCATAAGCTGCCTGAAGCACAGTCCTCGCGCCCACCTTCTCTTTGCTGTCTGAAGGCCTCACATAAGAAGTCTGAGTTTACTCGTGACGGAAGCAGTCTGAGTGTACTCGTGTGAGGCCTGCTGCTCTCAGTTCCCGGCTGGGAGCTTCAGCAGGAGCACTCTGGAGCTCGCCGACAAAAGAATTGTGAGCCCCCCACCCCCCCCGGCCTCAATTATAAGTCCAGATTTCCCCCGTTAGGAACACCTCGGAGTGCCATAGGAGCGAAGAAACATGCGTTAACGGAATGCTTCAGCAGTGTAAGGGATTCATTTCACGCGACACCGTGCACTCACGTTCGTTGTAACAACGGTCAAAGGGCACTGTATGCCTTCCAACTCCTCTGTTGTGTTTGAGCCACAGGAAGTAAATGCATTCGTTAGAATAAGCTCCATGCACGTGCCACGATGATGGCGAAGCGCTTCCCTGTTGAGAGCTTGAGAGCTCTCGTCTGTACGGCTCTCCAACGGCCTCAAGGTCCGCAGTTCTAAACAGCCTTACATTCCATGCTGCTGTGTCCGCAAGGAGGAATTTGGGCTCCTCTGTGAAACACCAATGTGCGTCACAAATGTAACCAGGGAGCTCCCCCAGGACGTCTGCGTACGCAGTCGGTTCCCAGATGTTTACATCCAGCGGGAGAAAGAGAAAAAGGACAGCTTTCCCAGGAACAATTCTGGACCTTTGGGACCATCCAGAATCACCATAGCCTAAACTTTGCACGGCCTGGGGAACACTCTTTCGCATGTCAGGCGATCCCCACTTCGAACCCTTTCTCAGCAGAGGCAGGCACTCTCTCAGTTGTACTAGATACCTCCGCAGAAGCTTCAGAGAAACGTGCTGCGTCATTCAGCTTGAAAGTGGGACGCGGATGGGAGAGTACACTTTCTCCCCGTTTGGAGGTGCCTTGCGCTTGGCTTCTAAGCTGCCTGAACAGCACTAGCGGCCCGACGTCTCTTCACGGCAGGAATGTCGTGGGCCAAGGCTGCGTGTTCTCCAAAGCGAAAACTCTGCTGGCAATACCTTTCTAGGAACTCCTCCCACGGTTCAGCTCTGGCCAAACGAAAGGGGACCTCAGGCCTCAAGGTAAGTTCCAGTGTTTCACGTCGGAGGAGTTGGGCGTGCAGTGCTTTGCATGAGGCCATACTGCACCACGGAGTGCCTTAACTCTTCGAGGCTCCTGGGGGCACACAGGATAGGAGCTCGTTCAACAATTTCGCATGATGACTTCTCTCCGTGCCGGAACGGCGGATCCTGGCTCCTGAGGAAACATAACCTAAACAGGCCCCTGGAGAAAGCTCTTCACAGTCATAGCCAGGGCAACGTACTGCTCTCTGGGTTGACTAGGTTGAGTGCCCCAGTCGTCCAAGAGCCTCACGAAAGAAGCGCTGGGCAGACTCTTTTTGACTGTCGAACGGACTCCTTGACTGAAAGAGAACTGCAGTGTCAATAGGCACCGTGCTGAAGACTGGCTCCAGGAGGAGATTCCGGACAGCACTCCCACAGAAGCGAAAGGTAGGCTGTGGGCCCAGCCTGAGGAACAGTACGTTTTGCAAACTTAAGACAGCTAAGCATGAGCCAGAGAGCCTTGGTCACTGAGGCCTACCTAATGCACTGGCATACTTATCCTGTAGATCGACTGCAGAGGTCCCTGTGCCCAAAAGTGCCTCCGTGGAAGGGCCCTGTTCCTCCCGTGTGTTTCCTTGAGGCAATCAGGAACCACTGAGGATAACTACGTGAGCTCAGGTTTGAAACTGGGCGACCCTGGGCAAACCTTATTCCCCTCCGTGGTCGAAGAGACCGTTGCGGGTCATAAGCTGCCTGAAGCACAGTCCTCGCGCCCACCTTCTCTTTGCTCTCTGAAGGCCTCACATGAGAAGTCTGAGTTTACTCGTGACGGAAGCAGTCTGAGTGTACTCGTGTGAGGCCTGCTGCTCTCAGTTCCCGGCTGGGAGCTTCAGCAGGAGCACTCTGGAGCTCGCCGACAAAAGAAATGTGAGTCCCCCCCGGGCCTCAAGTAAAAGTCCAGATTTCCCCCGTTAGGAACACCTCGGAGTGCCATAGGAGCGAAGAAGCATGCGTTAAGGGAATGCTTCAACAGGGTAAGGGATTTATTTCACGAGACACAGTGCACTCACTCACGTTGGTTGCAACAATTGTCAAAGGGCACTGTACGCCTTCCAATTCCTCTGTTGTGTTTGAGCCTCAGGAAGTAAATGCATTCGTTTGGTTAAGCTCCATGCACGTGCAACGATAATGGTGAAGCGCTGCCCTGTTCGCTTGAAAGCTCTCGTTTGTAACGGCCTTCCAACGGCCTCAACGTACGCAGTTCTAAACCGCCTTACATTCCGTGCTGGTGTGCCCCCAAGGAGGAATTTGGGCTCTTTTGTGAAACACCAATGTGCGTCACAAATGAAGCCAGGGGGCTCCCCCAGGACGTCTGCGTACGGCAGTCGGTTCCCAGATGTTTACTTCCAGCGGGAGAAAGAGAAAAAGGACAGCTTTCCCAGGGACAATTCTGGACCTTTGGGACCATCCAGAATCACCATAGCCTAAACTTTGCACGGCCTGGGGAACACTCTTTCGCATGTCCAGCGATCCCCACTTCGAACCCTTTCTCAGCAGAGGCAGGCACTCTCTCAGTTGTACTAGATACCTCCGCAGAAGCTTCAGAGAAACGTGCTGCGTCATTCAGCTTGAAAGTGGGACGCGGATGGGAGAGTACACTTTCTCCCCGTTTGGAGGTGCCTTGCGCTTGGCTTCTAAGCTACCTGAAGAGCAATAGCGGCCCGACGTCTCTTCACGGCAGGATTGTCATTGTGGGCCAAGGCTGCGTGTTCTCTAAAGCGAAAATTGTGCTGGCAATACTTTTCTAGAAACTTTTCTCACTGCACCACATGTTCAGCACTGGCCAAACGAAAGGGGACCTCAGGCCTGAAGGTAAGTTCCACTACTTCACATCGGGGGAGTGGGGTGTACAGTGGTTTCCATGAGGCCATACTGCACCTCAGAGGGCCTTAATTCTTCGATGCTCCTGGGGGCACACAGGATAGGAGATCGTTCACCTCTTTCGCATGATGACTTCTCTCCGTGCCGGAACGGCGGATCCTGGCTTCTGAGGAAACGTAGCCTTAAACGGGCCCCTGGAGAAAGCTCTTCACATTCATAGCCAGGGCAACGTACTGCTCTCTTGGTTGCCTACGTTGAGTGCTCCAGTCGTCAAAGAGCCTCGCAAAAGCAGCGCCGGGCAGACCCTCCCTGCCAGTCGAACGGCCCCCTTGAGTGAAAGAGAACTGCGGTGCCAATAGACACCGTGCTGACGACTGGCTCCAGGAGGAGATTCGGGACAGCACTCTCACAGAAGCGAAAGATAGGCTGTGGGCCCAGCTTGAGGAACAGTACGTTTTGCAAACTTAAGACAGCTAAGCATGAGCCAGAGAGCCTTGGTCACTGAGGCCTACCTAATGCACTGGCATACTTATCCTGTAGATCGACTGCAGAGGTCCCTGTGCCCAAAAGTGCCTCCGTGGAAGGGCCCTGTTCCTCCCGTGTGTTTCCTTGAGGCAATCAGGAACCACTGAGGATAACTACGTGAGCTCAGGTTTGAAACTGGGCGACCCTGGGCAAACCTTATTCCCCTCCGTGGTCGACGAGACCGTTGCGGGTCATAAGCTGCCTGAAGCACAGTCCTCGCGCCCACCTTCTCTTTGCTCTCTGAAGGCCTCACATGAGAAGTCTGAGTTTACTCGTGACGGAAGCAGTCTGAGTGTACTCGTGTGAGGCCTGCTGCTCTCAGTTCCCGGCTGGGAGCTTCAGCAGGAGCACTCTGGAGCTCGCCGACAAAAGAATTGTGAGCCCCCCACCCCCCCCGGCCTCAATTATAAGTCCAGATTTCCCCCGTTAGGAACACCTCGGAGTGCCATAGGAGCGAAGAAACATGCGTTAACGGAATGCTTCAGCAGTGTAAGGGATTCATTTCACGCGACACCGTGCACTCACGTTCGTTGTAACAACGGTCAAAGGGCACTGTATGCCTTCCAACTCCTCTGTTGTGTTTGAGCCACAGGAAGTAAATGCATTCGTTAGAATAAGCTCCATGCACGTGCCACGATGATGGCGAAGCGCTTCCCTGTTGAGAGCTTGAGAGCTCTCGTCTGTACGGCTCTCCAACGGCCTCAAGGTCCGCAGTTCTAAACAGCCTTACATTCCATGCTGCTGTGTCCGCAAGGAGGAATTTGGGCTCCTCTGTGAAACACCAATGTGCGTCACAAATGTAACCAGGGAGCTCCCCCAGGACGTCTGCGTACGCAGTCGGTTCCCAGATGTTTACATCCAGCGGGAGAAAGAGAAAAAGGACAGCTTTCCCAGGGACAATTCTGGACCTTTGGGACCATCCAGAATCACTATAGCCTAAACTTTGCACGGCCTGGGGAACACTCTTTCGCATGTCCAGCGATCCCCACTTCGAACCCTTTCTCAGCAGAGGCAGGCACTCTCTCAGTTGTACTAGATACCTCCGCAGAAGCTTCAGAGAAACGTGCTGCGTCATTCAGCTTGAAAGTGGGACGCGGATGGGAGAGTACACTTTCTCCCCGTTTGGAGGTGCCTTGCGCTTGGCTTCTAAGCTACCTGAAGAGCAATAGCGGCCCGACGTCTCTTCACGGCAGGATTGTCGTTGTGGGCCAAGGCTGCGTGTTCTCTAAAGCGAAAATTGTGCTGGCAATACTTTTCTAGAAACTTTTCTCACTGCACCACATGTTCAGCACTGGCCAAATGAAAGGGGACCTCAGGCCTGAAGGTAAGTTCCACTACTTCACATCGGGGGAGTGGGGTGTACAGTGGTTTCCATGAGGCCATACTGCACCTCAGAGGGCCTTAATTCTTCGATGCTCCTGGGGGCACACAGGATAGGAGATCGTTCACCTCTTTCGCATGATGACTTCTCTCCGTGCCGGAACGGCGGATCCTGGCTTCTGAGGAAACGTAGCCTTAAACGGGCCCCTGGAGAAAGCTCTTCACATTCATAGCCAGGGCAACGTACTGCTCTCTGGGTTGCCTACGTTGAGTGCTCCAGTCGTCAAAGAGCCTCGCAAAAGCAGCGCCGGGCAGACCCTCCCTGCCAGTCGAACGGCCCCCTTGAGTGAAAGAGAACTGCGGTGCCAATAGACACCGTGCTGACGACTGGCTCCAGGAGGAGATTCGGGACAGCACTCTCACAGAAGCGAAAGATAGGCTGTGGGCCCAGCTTGAGGAACAGTACGTTTTGCACACTTAACCCAGCTAGGCGTGAGCCAGAGAACCTTGGTCACTGAGGCCTACTTAAGGTACTGGCATACTTAACCCAGTAGATCCCATGCAGAGGTCCCCGTGCCCGAAAGTGCCTCCACGGAAAAGCCCTGTTCCTCCCGTGTGTTTCCTTGAGGCAATCAGGAACCACTGAGGATAACTACGTGAGCTCAGGTTTGAAACTGGGCGACCCTGGGCAAACCTTATTCCCCTCCGTGGTCGACGAGACCGTTGCGGGTCATAAGCTGCCTGAAGCACAGTCCTCGCGCCCACCTTCTCTTTGCTCTCTGAAGGCCTCACATGAGAAGTCTGAGTTTACTCGTGACGGAAGCAGTCTGAGTGTACTCGTGTGAGGCCTGCTGCTCTCAGTTCCCGGCTGGGAGCTTCAGCAGGAGCACTCTGGAGCTCGCCGACAAAAGAAATGTGAGTCCCCCCCGGGCCTCAAGTAAAAGTCCAGATTTCCCCCGTTAGGAACACCTCGGAGTGCCATAGGAGCGAAGAAGCATGCGTTAAGGGAATGCTTCAACAGGGTAAGGGATTTATTTCACGAGACACAGTGCACTCACTCACGTTGGTTGCAACAATTGTCAAAGGGCACTGTACGCCTTCCAATTCCTCTGTTGTGTTTGAGCCTCAGGAAGTAAATGCATTCGTTTGGTTAAGCTCCATGCACGTGCAACGATAATGGTGAAGTGCTGCCCTGTTCGCTTGAAAGCTCTCGTTTGTAACGGCCTTCCAACGGCCTCAACGTACGCAGTTCTAAACCGCCTTACATTCCGTGCTGGTGTGCCCCCAAGGAGGAATTTGGGCTCTTTTGTGAAACACCAATGTGCGTCACAAATGAAGCCAGGGGGCTCCCCCAGGACGTCTGCGTACGGCAGTCGGTTCCCAGATGTTTACTTCCAGCCGGAGAAAGAAAAAAAGGACAGTTTTCCGAGGGACAATTCTGGATCTTCGGGACCATCCAGAATCACCAAAGCGTAAACTTTGAACGACCTGAGGAACGATCTTTCGCATGTCCAGGGATCCCCACGTCAAAATCTTTCTCAGCAGAGGCAGGCACTATGTCACTTGCACTAGATAGCTCGGCAGAACCTTCCGAGAAACATGCTGCGTCATTCAGCTTGAGAGTGGGACGCGGATGGGAGAGTACGCTTTCTCCCCGTTTGGAGGTGCCTTGCGCTTGGCTTCGAAGCTGCCTGAACAGCACTAGCGGCCCGACGTCTCTTCACGGCAGGAATGTCGTTGTGGGCCAAGGCTGCGTGTTCTCCAAAGCGAAAACTCTGCTGGCAATACCTTTCTAGGAACTCCTCCCACGGTTCAGCTCTGGCCAAACGAAAGGGGACCTCAGGCCTCAAGGTAAGTTCCAGTGTTTCACGTCGGAGGAGTTGGGCGTGCAGTGGTTTGCATGAGGCCATACTGCACCACGGAGTGCCTTAACTCTTCGAGGCTCCTGGGGGCACACAGGATAGGAGCTCGTTCAACAATTTCGCATGATGACTTCTCTCCGTGCCGGAACGGCGGATCCTGGCTCCTGAGGAAACGTAACCTAAACAGGCCCCTGGAGAAAGCTCTTCACAGTCATAGCCAGGGCAACGTACTGCTCTCTGGGTTGACTAGGTTGAGTGCCCCAGTCGTCCAAGAGCCTCACGAAAGAAGCGCTGGGCAGACTCTTTTTGACTGTCGAACGGACTCCTTGACTGAAAGAGAACTGCAGTGTCAATAGGCACCGTGCTGAAGACTGGCTCCAGGAGGAGATTCCGGACAGCACTCCCACAGAAGCGAAAGGTAGGCTGTGGGCCCAGCCTGAGGAACAGTACGTTTTGCAAACTTAAGACAGCTAAGCATGAGCCAGAGAGCCTTGGTCACTGAGGCCTACCTAATGCACTGGCATACTTATCCTGTAGATCGACTGCAGAGGTCCCTGTGCCCAAAAGTGCCTCCGTGGAAGGGCCCTGTTCCTCCCGTGTGTTTCCTTGAGGCAATCAGGAACCACTGAGGATAACTACGTGAGCTCAGGTTTGAAACTGGGCGACCCTGGGCAAACCTTATTCCCCTCCGTGGTCGACGAGACCGTTGCGGGTCATAAGCTGCCTGAAGCACAGTCCTCGCGCCCACCTTCTCTTTGCTGTCTGAAGGCCTCACATAAGAAGTCTGAGTTTACTCGTGACGGAAGCAGTCTGAGTGTACTCGTGTGAGGCCTGCTGCTCTCAGTTCCCGGCTGGGAGCTTCAGCAGGAGCACTCTGGAGCTCGCCGACAAAAGAATTGTGAGCCCCCCACCCCCCCCGGCCTCAATTATAAGTCCAGATTTCCCCCGTTAGGAACACCTCGGAGTGCCATAGGAGCGAAGAAACATGCGTTAACGGAATGCTTCAGCAGTGTAAGGGATTCATTTCACGCGACACCGTGCACTCACGTTCGTTGTAACAACGGTCAAAGGGCACTGTATGCCTTCCAACTCCTCTGTTGTGTTTGAGCCACAGGAAGTAAATGCATTCGTTAGAATAAGCTCCATGCACGTGCCACGATGATGGCGAAGCGCTTCCCTGTTGAGAGCTTGAGAGCTCTCGTCTGTACGGCTCTCCAACGGCCTCAAGGTCCGCAGTTCTAAACAGCCTTACATTCCATGCTGCTGTGTCCGCAAGGAGGAATTTGGGCTCCTCTGTGAAACACCAATGTGCGTCACAAATGTAACCAGGGAGCTCCCCCAGGACGTCTGCGTACGCAGTCGGTTCCCAGATGTTTACATCCAGCGGGAGAAAGAGAAAAAGGACAGCTTTCCCAGGGACAATTCTGGACCTTTGGGACCATCCAGAATCACCATAGCCTAAACTTTGCACGGCCTGGGGAACACTCTTTCGCATGTCAGGCGATCCCCACTTCGAACCCTTTCTCAGCAGAGGCAGGCACTCTCTCAGTTGTACTAGATACCTCCGCAGAAGCTTCAGAGAAACGTGCTGCGTCATTCAGCTTGAAAGTGGGACGCGGATGGGAGAGTACACTTTCTCCCCGTTTGGAGGTGCCTTGCGCTTGGCTTCTAAGCTGCCTGAACAGCACTAGCGGCCCGACGTCTCTTCACGGCAGGAATGTCGTGGGCCAAGGCTGCGTGTTCTCCAAAGCGAAAACTCTGCTGGCAATACCTTTCTAGGAACTCCTCCCACGGTTCAGCTCTGGCCAAACGAAAGGGGACCTCAGGCCTCAAGGTAAGTTCCAGTGTTTCACGTCGGAGGAGTTGGGCGTGCAGTGCTTTGCATGAGGCCATACTGCACCACGGAGTGCCTTAACTCTTCGAGGCTCCTGGGGGCACACAGGATAGGAGCTCGTTCAACAATTTCGCATGATGACTTCTCTCCGTGCCGGAACGGCGGATCCTGGCTCCTGAGGAAACATAACCTAAACAGGCCCCTGGAGAAAGCTCTTCACAGTCATAGCCAGGGCAACGTACTGCTCTCTGGGTTGACTAGGTTGAGTGCCCCAGTCGTCCAAGAGCCTCACGAAAGAAGCGCTGGGCAGACTCTTTTTGACTGTCGAACGGACTCCTTGACTGAAAGAGAACTGCAGTGTCAATAGGCACCGTGCTGAAGACTGGCTCCAGGAGGAGATTCCGGACAGCACTCCCACAGAAGCGAAAGGTAGGCTGTGGGCCCAGCCTGAGGAACAGTACGTTTTGCAAACTTAAGACAGCTAAGCATGAGCCAGAGAGCCTTGGTCACTGAGGCCTACCTAATGCACTGGCATACTTATCCTGTAGATCGACTGCAGAGGTCCCTGTGCCCAAAAGTGCCTCCGTGGAAGGGCCCTGTTCCTCCCGTGTGTTTCCTTGAGGCAATCAGGAACCACTGAGGATAACTACGTGAGCTCAGGTTTGAAACTGGGCGACCCTGGGCAAACCTTATTCCCCTCCGTGGTCGACGAGACCGTTGCGGGTCATAAGCTGCCTGAAGCACAGTCCTCGCGCCCACCTTCTCTTTGCTGTCTGAAGGCCTCACATAAGAAGTCTGAGTTTACTCGTGACGGAAGCAGTCTGAGTGTACTCGTGTGAGGCCTGCTGCTCTCAGTTCCCGGCTGGGAGCTTCAGCAGGAGCACTCTGGAGCTCGCCGACAAAAGAATTGTGAGCCCCCCACCCCCCCCGGCCTCAATTATAAGTCCAGATTTCCCCCGTTAGGAACACCTCGGAGTGCCATAGGAGCGAAGAAACATGCGTTAACGGAATGCTTCAGCAGTGTAAGGGATTCATTTCACGCGACACCGTGCACTCACGTTCGTTGTAACAACGGTCAAAGGGCACTGTATGCCTTCCAACTCCTCTGTTGTGTTTGAGCCACAGGAAGTAAATGCATTCGTTAGAATAAGCTCCATGCACGTGCCACGATGATGGCGAAGCGCTTCCCTGTTGAGAGCTTGAGAGCTCTCGTCTGTACGGCTCTCCAACGGCCTCAAGGTCCGCAGTTCTAAACAGCCTTACATTCCATGCTGCTGTGTCCGCAAGGAGGAATTTGGGCTCCTCTGTGAAACACCAATGTGCGTCACAAATGTAACCAGGGAGCTCCCCCAGGACGTCTGCGTACGCAGTCGGTTCCCAGATGTTTACATCCAGCGGGAGAAAGAGAAAAAGGACAGCTTTCCCAGGGACAATTCTGGACCTTTGGGACCATCCAGAATCACCATAGCCTAAACTTTGCACGGCCTGGGGAACACTCTTTCGCATGTCAGGCGATCCCCACTTCGAACCCTTTCTCAGCAGAGGCAGGCACTCTCTCAGTTGTACTAGATACCTCCGCAGAAGCTTCAGAGAAACGTGCTGCGTCATTCAGCTTGAAAGTGGGACGCGGATGGGAGAGTACACTTTCTCCCCGTTTGGAGGTGCCTTGCGCTTGGCTTCTAAGCTACCTGAAGAGCAATAGCGGCCCGACGTCTCTTCACGGCAGGATTGTCGTTGTGGGCCAAGGCTGCGTGTTCTCTAAAGCGAAAATTGTGCTGGCAATACTTTTCTAGAAACTTTTCTCACTGCACCACATGTTCAGCACTGGCCAAACGAAAGGGGACCTCAGGCCTGAAGGTAAGTTCCACTACTTCACATCGGGGGAGTGGGGTGTACAGTGGTTTCCATGAGGCCATACTGCACCTCAGAGGGCCTTAATTCTTCGATGCTCCTGGGGGCACACAGGATAGGAGATCGTTCACCTCTTTCGCATGATGACTTCTCTCCGTGCCGGAACGGCGGATCCTGGCTTCTGAGGAAACGTAGCCTTAAACGGGCCCCTGGAGAAAGCTCTTCACATTCATAGCCAGGGCAACGTACTGCTCTCTGGGTTGCCTACGTTGAGTGCTCCAGTCGTCAAAGAGCCTCGCAAAAGCAGCGCCGGGCAGACCCTCCCTGCCAGTCGAACGGCCCCCTTGAGTGAAAGAGAACTGCGGTGCCAATAGACACCGTGCTGACGACTGGCTCCAGGAGGAGATTCGGGACAGCACTCTCACAGAAGCGAAAGATAGGCTGTGGGCCCAGCTTGAGGAACAGTACGTTTTGCAAACTTAAGACAGCTAAGCATGAGCCAGAGAGCCTTGGTCACTGAGGCCTACCTAATGCACTGGCATACTTATCCTGTAGATCGACTGCAGAGGTCCCTGTGCCCAAAAGTGCCTCCGTGGAAGGGCCCTGTTCCTCCCGTGTGTTTCCTTGAGGCAATCAGGAACCACTGAGGATAACTACGTGAGCTCAGGTTTGAAACTGGGCGACCCTGGGCAAACCTTATTCCCCTCCGTGGTCGACGAGACCGTTGCGGGTCATAAGCTGCCTGAAGCACAGTCCTCGCGCCCACCTTCTCTTTGCTCTCTGAAAGCCTCACATGAGAAGTCTGAGTTTACTCGTGACGGAAGCAGTCTGAGTGTACTCGTGTGAGGCCTGCTGCTCTCAGTTCCCGGCTGGGAGCTTCAGCAGGAGCACTCTGGAGCTCGCCGACAAAAGAATTGTGAGCCCCCCACCCCCCCCGGCCTCAATTATAAGTCCAGATTTCCCCCGTTAGGAACACCTCGGAGTGCCATAGGAGCGAAGAAACATGCGTTAACGGAATGCTTCAGCAGTGTAAGGGATTCATTTCACGCGACACCGTGCACTCACGTTCGTTGTAACAACGGTCAAAGGGCACTGTATGCCTTCCAACTCCTCTGTTGTGTTTGAGCCACAGGAAGTAAATGCATTCGTTAGAATAAGCTCCATGCACGTGCCACGATGATGGCGAAGCGCTTCCCTGTTGAGAGCTTGAGAGCTCTCGTCTGTACGGCTCTCCAACGGCCTCAAGGTCCGCAGTTCTAAACAGCCTTACATTCCATGCTGCTGTGTCCGCAAGGAGGAATTTGGGCTCCTCTGTGAAACACCAATGTGCGTCACAAATGTAACCAGGGAGCTCCCCCAGGACGTCTGCGTACGCAGTCGGTTCCCAGATGTTTACATCCAGCGGGAGAAAGAGAAAAAGGACAGCTTTCCCAGGGACAATTCTGGACCTTTGGGACCATCCAGAATCACTATAGCCTAAACTTTGCACGGCCTGGGGAACACTCTTTCGCATGTCCAGCGATCCCCACTTCGAACCCTTTCTCAGCAGAGGCAGGCACTCTCTCAGTTGTACTAGATACCTCCGCAGAAGCTTCAGAGAAACGTGCTGCGTCATTCAGCTTGAAAGTGGGACGCGGATGGGAGAGTACACTTTCTCCCCGTTTGGAGGTGCCTTGCGCTTGGCTTCTAAGCTACCTGAAGAGCAATAGCGGCCCGACGTCTCTTCACGGCAGGATTGTCGTTGTGGGCCAAGGCTGCGTGTTCTCTAAAGCGAAAATTGTGCTGGCAATACTTTTCTAGAAACTTTTCTCACTGCACCACATGTTCAGCACTGGCCAAACGAAAGGGGACCTCAGGCCTGAAGGTAAGTTCCACTACTTCACATCGGGGGAGTGGGGTGTACAGTGGTTTCCATGAGGCCATACTGCACCTCAGAGGGCCTTAATTCTTCGATGCTCCTGGGGGCACACAGGATAGGAGATCGTTCACCTCTTTCGCATGATGACTTCTCTCCGTGCCGGAACGGCGGATCCTGGCTTCTGAGGAAACGTAGCCTTAAACGGGCCCCTGGAGAAAGCTCTTCACATTCATAGCCAGGTCAACGTACTGCTCTCTGGGTTGCCTACGTTGAGTGCTCCAGTCGTCAAAGAGCCTCGCAAAAGCAGCGCCGGGCAGACCCTCCCTGCCAGTCGAACGGCCCCCTTGAGTGAAAGAGAACTGCGGTGCCAATAGACACCGTGCTGACGACTGGCTCCAGGAGGAGATTCGGGACAGCACTCTCACAGAAGCGAAAGATAGGCTGTGGGCCCAGCTTGAGGAACAGTACGTTTTGCACACTTAACCCAGCTAGGCGTGAGCCAGAGAACCTTGGTCACTGAGGCCTACTTAAGGTACTGGCATACTTAACCCAGTAGATCCCATGCAGAGGTCCCCGTGCCCGAAAGTGCCTCCACGGAAAAGCCCTGTTCCTCCCGTGTGTTTCCTTGAGGCAATCAGGAACCACTGAGGATAACTACGTGAGCTCAGGTTTGAAACTGGGCGACCCTGGGCAAACCTTATTCCCCTCCGTGGTCGACGAGACCGTTGCGGGTCATAAGCTGCCTGAAGCACAGTCCTCGCGCCCACCTTCTCTTTGCTCTCTGAAGGCCTCACATGAGAAGTCTGAGTTTACTCGTGACGGAAGCAGTCTGAGTGTACTCGTGTGAGGCCTGCTGCTCTCAGTTCCCGGCTGGGAGCTTCAGCAGGAGCACTCTGGAGCTCGCCGACAAAAGAAATGTGAGTCCCCCCCGGGCCTCAAGTAAAAGTCCAGATTTCCCCCGTTAGGAACACCTCGGAGTGCCATAGGAGCGAAGAAGCATGCGTTAAGGGAATGCTTCAACAGGGTAAGGGATTTATTTCACGAGACACAGTGCACTCACTCACGTTGGTTGCAACAATTGTCAAAGGGCACTGTACGCCTTCCAATTCCTCTGTTGTGTTTGAGCCTCAGGAAGTAAATGCATTCGTTTGGTTAAGCTCCATGCACGTGCAACGATAATGGTGAAGCGCTGCCCTGTTCGCTTGAAAGCTCTCGTTTGTAACGGCCTTCCAACGGCCTCAACGTACGCAGTTCTAAACCGCCTTACATTCCGTGCTGGTGTGCCCCCAAGGAGGAATTTGGGCTCTTTTGTGAAACACCAATGTGCGTCACAAATGAAGCCAGGGGGCTCCCCCAGGACGTCTGCGTACGGCAGTCGGTTCCCAGATGTTTACTTCCAGCCGGAGAAAGAAAAAAAGGACAGTTTTCCGAGGGACAATTCTGGATCTTCGGGACCATCCAGAATCACCAAAGCGTAAACTTTGAACGACCTGAGGAACGATCTTTCGCATGTCCAGGGATCCCCACGTCAAAATCTTTCTCAGCAGAGGCAGGCACTATGTCACTTGCACTAGATAGCTCGGCAGAACCTTCCGAGAAACATGCTGCGTCATTCAGCTTGAGAGTGGGACGCGGATGGGAGAGTACGCTTTCTCCCCGTTTGGAGGTGCCTTGCGCTTGGCTTCGAAGCTGCCTGAACAGCACTAGCGGCCCGACGTCTCTTCACGGCAGGAATGTCGTTGTGGGCCAAGGCTGCGTGTTCTCCAAAGCGAAAACTCTGCTGGCAATACCTTTCTAGGAACTCCTCCCACGGTTCAGCTCTGGCCAAACGAAAGGGGACCTCAGGCCTCAAGGTAAGTTCCAGTGTTTCACGTCGGAGGAGTTGGGCGTGCAGTGGTTTGCATGAGGCCATACTGCACCACGGAGTGCCTTAACTCTTCGAGGCTCCTGGGGGCACACAGGATAGGAGCTCGTTCAACAATTTCGCATGATGACTTCTCTCCGTGCCGGAACGGCGGATCCTGGCTCCTGAGGAAACGTAACCTAAACAGGCCCCTGGAGAAAGCTCTTCACAGTCATAGCCAGGGCAACGTACTGCTCTCTGGGTTGACTAGGTTGAGTGCCCCAGTCGTCCAAGAGCCTCACGAAAGAAGCGCTGGGCAGACTCTTTTTGACTGTCGAACGGACTCCTTGACTGAAAGAGAACTGCAGTGTCAATAGGCACCGTGCTGAAGACTGGCTCCAGGAGGAGATTCCGGACAGCACTCCCACAGAAGCGAAAGGTAGGCTGTGGGCCCAGCCTGAGGAACAGTACGTTTTGCAAACTTAAGACAGCTAAGCATGAGCCAGAGAGCCTTGGTCACTGAGGCCTACCTAATGCACTGGCATACTTATCCTGTAGATCGACTGCAGAGGTCCCTGTGCCCAAAAGTGCCTCCGTGGAAGGGCCCTGTTCCTCCCGTGTGTTTCCTTGAGGCAATCAGGAACCACTGAGGATAACTACGTGAGCTCAGGTTTGAAACTGGGCGACCCTGGGCAAACCTTATTCCCCTCCGTGGTCGACGAGACCGTTGCGGGTCATAAGCTGCCTGAAGCACAGTCCTCGCGCCCACCTTCTCTTTGCTGTCTGAAGGCCTCACATAAGAAGTCTGAGTTTACTCGTGACGGAAGCAGTCTGAGTGTACTCGTGTGAGGCCTGCTGCTCTCAGTTCCCGGCTGGGAGCTTCAGCAGGAGCACTCTGGAGCTCGCCGACAAAAGAATTGTGAGCCCCCCACCCCCCCCGGCCTCAATTATAAGTCCAGATTTCCCCCGTTAGGAACACCTCGGAGTGCCATAGGAGCGAAGAAACATGCGTTAACGGAATGCTTCAGCAGTGTAAGGGATTCATTTCACGCGACACCGTGCACTCACGTTCGTTGTAACAACGGTCAAAGGGCACTGTATGCCTTCCAACTCCTCTGTTGTGTTTGAGCCACAGGAAGTAAATGCATTCGTTAGAATAAGCTCCATGCACGTGCCACGATGATGGCGAAGCGCTTCCCTGTTGAGAGCTTGAGAGCTCTCGTCTGTACGGCTCTCCAACGGCCTCAAGGTCCGCAGTTCTAAACAGCCTTACATTCCATGCTGCTGTGTCCGCAAGGAGGAATTTGGGCTCCTCTGTGAAACACCAATGTGCGTCACAAATGTAACCAGGGAGCTCCCCCAGGACGTCTGCGTACGCAGTCGGTTCCCAGATGTTTACATCCAGCGGGAGAAAGAGAAAAAGGACAGCTTTCCCAGGGACAATTCTGGACCTTTGGGACCATCCAGAATCACCATAGCCTAAACTTTGCACGGCCTGGGGAACACTCTTTCGCATGTCCAGCGATCCCCACTTCGAACCCTTTCTCAGCAGAGGCAGGCACTCTCTCAGTTGTACTAGATACCTCCGCAGAAGCTTCAGAGAAACGTGCTGCGTCATTCAGCTTGAAAGTGGGACGCGGATGGGAGAGTACACTTTCTCCCCGTTTGGAGGTGCCTTGCGCTTGGCTTCTAAGCTACCTGAAGAGCAATAGCGGCCCGACGTCTCTTCACGGCAGGATTGTCGTTGTGGGCCAAGGCTGCGTGTTCTCTAAAGCGAAAATTGTGCTGGCAATACTTTTCTAGAAACTTTTCTCACTGCACCACATGTTCAGCACTGGCCAAACGAAAGGGGACCTCAGGCCTGAAGGTAAGTTCCACTACTTCACATCGGGGGAGTGGGGTGTACAGTGGTTTCCATGAGGCCATACTGCACCTCAGAGGGCCTTAATTCTTCGATGCTCCTGGGGGCACACAGGATAGGAGATCGTTCACCTCTTTCGCATGATGACTTCTCTCAGTGCCGGAACGGCGGATCCTGGCTTCTGAGGAAACGTAGCCTTAAACGGGCCCCTGGAGAAAGCTCTTCACATTCATAGCCAGGGCAACGTACTGCTCTCTGGGTTGCCTACGTTGAGTGCTCCAGTCGTCAAAGAGCCTCGCAAAAGCAGCGCCGGGCAGACCCTCCCTGCCAGTCGAACGGCCCCCTTGAGTGAAAGAGAACTGCGGTGCCAATAGACACCGTGCTGACGACTGGCTCCAGGAGGAGATTCGGGACAGCACTCTCACAGAATCGAAAGATAGGCTGTGGGCCCAGCTTGAGGAACAGTACGTTTTGCACACTTAACCCAGCTAGGCGTGAGCCAGAGAACCTTGGTCACTGAGGCCTACTTAAGGTACTGGCATACTTAACCCAGTAGATCCCATGCAGAGGTCCCCGTGCCCGAAAGTGCCTCCACGGAAAAGCCCTGTTCCTCCCGTGTGTTTCCTTGAGGCAATCAGGAACCACTGAGGATAACTACGTGAGCTCAGGTTTGAAACTGGGCGACCCTGGGCAAACCTTATTCCCCTCCGTGGTCGACGAGACCGTTGCGGGTCATAAGCTGCCTGAAGCACAGTCCTCGCGCCCACCTTCTCTTTGCTCTCTGAAGGCCTCACATGAGAAGTCTGAGTTTACTCGTGACGGAAGCAGTCTGAGTGTACTCGTGTGAGGCCTGCTGCTCTCAGTTCCCGGCTGGGAGCTTCAGCAGGAGCACTCTAGAGCTCGCCGACAAAAGAAATGTGAGTCCCCCCCGGGTCTCAAGTAAAAGTCCAGATTTCCCCCGTTAGGAACACCTCGGAGTGCCATAGGAGCGAAGAAGCATGCGTTAAGGGAATGCTTCAACAGGGTAAGGGATTTATTTCACGAGACACAGTGCACTCACTCACGTTGGTTGCAACAATTGTCAAAGGGCACTGTACGCCTTCCAACTCCTCTGTTTTGTTTGAGCCACTGGAAGTAAAGGCATTCGTTTGGTTAAGCTCCATGCACGTGCAACGATAATGGTGAAGCGCTGCCCTGTTCGCTTGAAAGCTCTCGTTTGTAACGGCCTTTCAACGGCCTCAACGTACGCAGTTCTAAACCGCCTTACATTCCGTGCTGGTGTGCCCCCAAGGAGGAATTTGGGCTCTTTTGTGAAACACCAATGTGCGTCACAAATGAAGCCAGGGGGCTCCCCCAGGACGGCTGCGTACGGCAGTCGGTTCCCAGATGTTTACTTCCAGCCGGAGAAAGAAAAAAAGGACAGTTTTCCGAGGGACAATTCTGGATCTTCGGGACCATCCAGAATCACCAAAGCGTAAACTTTGAACGGCCTGGGGAACGCTCTTTCGCATGTCCAGGGACCCCCACGTCAAAATCTTTCTCAGCAGAGGCAGGCACTATGTCACTTGCACTAGATAGCTCGGCAGAACCTTCCGAGAAACATGCTGCGTCATTCAGCTTGAGAGTGGGACGCGGATGGGAGAGTACGCTTTCTCCCCGTTTGGAGGCGCCTTGCGCTTGGCTTCGAAGCTGCCTGAACAGCACTAGCGGCCCGACGTCTCTTCACGGCAGGAATGTCGTTGTGGGCCAAGGCTGCGTGTTCTCCAAAGCGAGAACTCTGCTGGCAATACCTTTCTAGGACCTCCTCCCACGGCACCAGATGTTCAGCTCTGGCCAAACGAAAGGGGACCTCAGGCCTCAAGGTAAGTTCCAGTGTTTCACGTCGGAGGAGTTGGGCGTGCAGTGGTTTGCATGAGGCCATACTGCACCACGGAGTGCCTTAACTCTTCGAGGCTCCTGGGGGCTCACAGGATAGGAGCTCATTCAACAATTTCGCATGATGACTTCTCTCCGTGCCGGAACGGCGGATCCTGGCTCCTGAGGAAACGTAACCTAAACAGGCCCCTGGAGAAAGCTCTTCACAGTCATAGCCAGGGCAACGTACTGCTCTCTGGGTTGACTAGGTTGAGTGCCCCAGTCGTCCAAGAGCCTCACGAAAGAAGCGCTGGGCAGACTCTTTTTGACTGTCGAACGGACTCCTTGACTGAAAGAGAACTGCAGTGTCAATAGGCACCGTGCTGAAGACTGGCTCCAGGAGGAGATTCCGGACAGCACTCCCACAGAAGCGAAAGGTAGGCTGTGGGCCCAGCCTGAGGAACAGTACGTTTTGCAAACTTAAGACAGCTAAGCATGAGCCAGAGAGCCTTGGTCACTGAGGCCTACCTAATGCACTGGCATACTTATCCTGTAGATCGACTGCAGAGGTCCCTGTGCCCAAAAGTGCCTCCGTGGAAGGGCCCTGTTCCTCCCGTGTGTTTCCTTGAGGCAATCAGGAACCACTGAGGATAACTACGTGAGCTCAGGTTTGAAACTGGGCGACCCTGGGCAAACCTTATTCCCCTCCGTGGTCGACGAGACCGTTGCGGGTCATAAGCTGCCTGAAGCACAGTCCTCGCGCCCACCTTCTCTTTGCTGTCTGAAGGCCTCACATAAGAAGTCTGAGTTTACTCGTGACGGAAGCAGTCTGAGTGTACTCGTGTGAGGCCTGCTGCTCTCAGTTCCCGGCTGGGAGCTTCAGCAGGAGCACTCTGGAGCTCGCCGACAAAAGAATTGTGAGCCCCCCACCCCCCCCGGCCTCAATTATAAGTCCAGATTTCCCCCGTTAGGAACACCTCGGAGTGCCATAGGAGCGAAGAAACATGCGTTAACGGAATGCTTCAGCAGTGTAAGGGATTCATTTCACGCGACACCGTGCACTCACGTTCGTTGTAACAACGGTCAAAGGGCACTGTATGCCTTCCAACTCCTCTGTTGTGTTTGAGCCACAGGAAGTAAATGCATTCGTTAGAATAAGCTCCATGCACGTGCCACGATGATGGCGAAGCGCTTCCCTGTTGAGAGCTTGAGAGCTCTCGTCTGTACGGCTCTCCAACGGCCTCAAGGTCCGCAGTTCTAAACAGCCTTACATTCCATGCTGCTGTGTCCGCAAGGAGGAATTTGGGCTCCTCTGTGAAACACCAATGTGCGTCACAAATGTAACCAGGGAGCTCCCCCAGGACGTCTGCGTACGCAGTCGGTTCCC
Source organism: Phocoena phocoena (assembly GCF_963924675.1). Classification (NCBI taxonomy): domain Eukaryota; kingdom Metazoa; phylum Chordata; class Mammalia; order Artiodactyla; family Phocoenidae; genus Phocoena; species Phocoena phocoena. The sequence goes on from NW_027077466.1 coordinate 205,125, forward strand.
AGATGTTTACATCCAGCGGGAGAAAGAGAAAAAGGACAGCTTTCCCAGGGACAATTCTGAACCTTTGGGACCATCCAGAATCACCATAGCCTAAACTTTGCACGGCCTGGGGAACACTCTTTCGCATGTCCAGCGATCCCCACTTCGAACCCTTTCTCAGCAGAGGCAGGCACTCTCTCAGTTGTACTAGATACCTCCGCAGAAGCTTCAGAGAAACGTGCTGCGTCATTCAGCTTGAAAGTGGGACGCGGATGGAAGAGTACACTTTCTCCCCGTTTGGAGGTGCCTTGCGCTTGGCTTCTAAGCTGCCTGAACAGCACTAGCGGCCCGACGTCTCTTCACGGCAGGAATGTCGTGGGCCAAGGCTGCGTGTTCTCCAAAGCGAAAACTCTGCTGGCAATACCTTTCTAGGAACTCCTCCCACGGTTCAGCTCTGGCCAAACGAAAGGGGACCTCAGGCCTCAAGGTAAGTTCCAGTGTTTCACGTCGGAGGAGTTGGGCGTGCAGTGCTTTGCATGAGGCCATACTGCACCACGGAGTGCCTTAACTCTTCGAGGCTCCTGGGGGCACACAGGATAGGAGCTCGTTCAACAATTTCGCATGATGACTTCTCTCCGTGCCGGAACGGCGGATCCTGGCTCCTGAGGAAACATAACCTAAACAGGCCCCTGGAGAAAGCTCTTCACAGTCATAGCCAGGGCAACGTACTGCTCTCTGGGTTGACTAGGTTGAGTGCCCCAGTCGTCCAAGAGCCTCACGAAAGAAGCGCTGGGCAGACTCTTTTTGACTGTCGAACGGACTCCTTGACTGAAAGAGAACTGCAGTGTCAATAGGCACCGTGCTGAAGACTGGCTCCAGGAGGAGATTCCGGACAGCACTCCCACAGAAGCGAAAGGTAGGCTGTGGGCCCAGCCTGAGGAACAGTACGTTTTGCAAACTTAAGACAGCTAAGCATGAGCCAGAGAGCCTTGGTCACTGAGGCCTACCTAATGCACTGGCATACTTATCCTGTAGATCGACTGCAGAGGTCCCTGTGCCCAAAAGTGCCTCCGTGGAAGGGCCCTGTTCCTCCCGTGTGTTTCCTTGAGGCAATCAGGAACCACTGAGGATAACTACGTGAGCTCAGGTTTGAAACTGGGCGACCCTGGGCAAACCTTATTCCCCTCCGTGGTCGACGAGACCGTTGCGGGTCATAAGCTGCCTGAAGCACAGTCCTCGCGCCCACCTTCTCTTTGCTGTCTGAAGGCCTCACATAAGAAGTCTGAGTTTACTCGTGACGGAAGCAGTCTGAGTGTACTCGTGTGAGGCCTGCTGCTCTCAGTTCCCGGCTGGGAGCTTCAGCAGGAGCACTCTGGAGCTCGCCGACAAAAGAATTGTGAGCCCCCCACCCCCCCCGGCCTCAATTATAAGTCCAGATTTCCCCCGTTAGGAACACCTCGGAGTGCCATAGGAGCGAAGAAACATGCGTTAACGGAATGCTTCAGCAGTGTAAGGGATTCATTTCACGCGACACCGTGCACTCACGTTCGTTGTAACAACGGTCAAAGGGCACTGTATGCCTTCCAACTCCTCTGTTGTGTTTGAGCCACAGGAAGTAAATGCATTCGTTAGAATAAGCTCCATGCACGTGCCACGATGATGGCGAAGCGCTTCCCTGTTGAGAGCTTGAGAGCTCTCGTCTGTACGGCTCTCCAACGGCCTCAAGGTCCGCAGTTCTAAACAGCCTTACATTCCATGCTGCTGTGTCCGCAAGGAGGAATTTGGGCTCCTCTGTGAAACACCAATGTGCGTCACAAATGTAACCAGGGAGCTCCCCCAGGACGTCTGCGTACGCAGTCGGTTCCCAGATGTTTACATCCAGCGGGAGAAAGAGAAAAAGGACAGCTTTCCCAGGGACAATTCTGGACCTTTGGGACCATCCAGAATCACCATAGCCTAAACTTTGCACGGCCTGGGGAACACTCTTTCGCATGTCCAGCGATCCCCACTTTGAACCCTTTCTCAGCAGAGGCAGGCACTCTCTCAGTTGTACTAGATACCTCCGCAGAAGCTTCAGAGAAACGTGCTGCGTCATTCAGCTTGAAAGTGGGACGCGGATGGGAGAGTACACTTTCTCCCCGTTTGGAGGTGCCTTGCGCTTGGCTTCTAAGCTACCTGAAGAGCAATAGCGGCCCGACGTCTCTTCACGGCAGGATTGTCGTTGTGGGCCAAGGCTGCGTGTTCTCTAAAGCGAAAATTGTGCTGGCAATACTTTTCTAGAAACTTTTCTCACTGCACCACATGTTCAGCACTGGCCAAACGAAAGGGGACCTCAGGCCTGAAGGTAAGTTCCACTACTTCACATCGGGGGAGTGGGGTGTACAGTGGTTTCCATGAGGCCATACTGCACCTCAGAGGGCCTTAATTCTTCGATGCTCCTGGGGGCACACAGGATAGGAGATCGTTCACCTCTTTCGCATGATGACTTCTCTCCGTGCCGGAACGGCGGATCCTGGCTTCTGAGGAAACGTAGCCTTAAACGGGCCCCTGGAGAAAGCTCTTCACATTCATAGCCAGGGCAACGTACTGCTCTCTGGGTTGCCTACGTTGAGTGCTCCAGTCGTCAAAGAGCCTCGCAAAAGCAGCGCCGGGCAGACCCTCCCTGCCAGTCGAACGGCCCCCTTGAGTGAAAGAGAACTGCGGTGCCAATAGACACCGTGCTGACGACTGGCTCCAGGAGGAGATTCGGGACAGCACTCTCACAGAAGCGAAAGATAGGCTGTGGGCCCAGCTTGAGGAACAGTACGTTTTGCACACTTAACCCAGCTAGGCGTGAGCCAGAGAACCTTGGTCACTGAGGCCTACTTAAGGTACTGGCATACTTAACCCAGTAGATCCCATGCAGAGGTCCCCGTGCCCGAAAGTGCCTCCACGGAAAAGCCCTGTTCCTCCCGTGTGTTTCCTTGAGGCAATCAGGAACCACTGAGGATAACTACGTGAGCTCAGGTTTGAAACTGGGCGACCCTGGGCAAACCTTATTCCCCTCCGTGGTCGACGAGACCGTTGCGGGTCATAAGCTGCCTGAAGCACAGTCCTCGCGCCCACCTTCTCTTTGCTCTCTGAAGGCCTCACATGAGAAGTCTGAGTTTACTCGTGACGGAAGCAGTCTGAGTGTACTCGTGTGAGGCCTGCTGCTCTCAGTTCCCGGCTGGGAGCTTCAGCAGGAGCACTCTAGAGCTCGCCGACAAAAGAAATGTGAGTCCCCCCCGGGTCTCAAGTAAAAGTCCAGATTTCCCCCGTTAGGAACACCTCGGAGTGCCATAGGAGCGAAGAAGCATGCGTTAAGGGAATGCTTCAACAGGGTAAGGGATTTATTTCACGAGACACAGTGCACTCACTCACGTTGGTTGCAACAATTGTCAAAGGGCACTGTACGCCTTCCAACTCCTCTGTTGTGTTTGAGCCACAGGAAGTAAAGGCATTCGTTTGGTTAAGCTCCATGCACGTGCAACGATAATGGTGAAGCGCTGCCCTGTTCGCTTGAAAGCTCTCGTTTGTAACGGCCTTTCAACGGCCTCAACGTACGCAGTTCTAAACCGCCTTACATTCCGTGCTGGTGTGCCCGCAAGGAGGAATTTGGGCTCTTTTGTGAAACACCAATGTGCGTCACAAATGAAGCCAGGGGGCTCCCCCAGGACGGCTGCGTACGGCAGTCGGTTCCCAGATGTTTACTTCCAGCCGGAGAAAGAAAAAAAGGACAGTTTTCCGAGGGACAATTCTGGATCTTCGGGACCATCCAGAATCACCAAAGCGTAAACTTTGAACGGCCTGGGGAACGCTCTTTCGCATGTCCAGGGACCCCCACGTCAAAATCTTTCTCAGCAGAGGCAGGCACTATGTCACTTGCACTAGATAGCTCGGCAGAACCTTCCGAGAAACATGCTGCGTCATTCAGCTTGAGAGTGGGACGCGGATGGGAGAGTACGCTTTCTCCCCGTTTGGAGGCGCCTTGCGCTTGGCTTCGAAGCTGCCTGAACAGCACTAGCGGCCCGACGTCTCTTCACGGCAGGAATGTCGTTGTGGGCCAAGGCTGCGTGTTCTCCAAAGCGAGAACTCTGCTGGCAATACCTTTCTAGGACCTCCTCCCACGGCACCAGATGTTCAGCTCTGGCCAAACGAAAGGGGACCTCAGGCCTCAAGGTAAGTTCCAGTGTTTCACGTCGGAGGAGTTGGGCGTGCAGTGGTTTGCATGAGGCCATACTGCACCACGGAGTGCCTTAACTCTTCGAGGCTCTTGGGGGCACACAGGATAGGAGCTCATTCAACAATTTCGCATGATGACTTCTCTCCGTGCCGGAACGGCGGATCCTGGCTCCTGAGGAAACGTAACCTAAACAGGCCCCTGGAGAAAGCTCTTCACAGTCATAGCCAGGGCAACGTACTGCTCTCTGGGTTGACTAGGTTGAGTGCCCCAGTCGTCCAAGAGCCTCACGAAAGAAGCGCTGGGCAGACTCTTTTTGACTGTCGAACGGACTCCTTGACTGAAAGAGAACTGCAGTGTCAATAGGCACCGTGCTGAAGACTGGCTCCAGGAGGAGATTCCGGACAGCACTCCCACAGAAGCGAAAGGTAGGCTGTGGGCCCAGTCTGAGGAACAGTACGTTTTGCAAACTTAAGACAGCTAAGCATGAGCCAGAGAGCCTTGGTCACTGAGGCCTACCTAATGCACTGGCATACTTATCCTGTAGATCGACTGCAGAGGTCCCTGTGCCCAAAAGTGCCTCCGTGGAAGGGCCCTGTTCCTCCCGTGTGTTTCCTTGAGGCAATCAGGAACCACTGAGGATAACTACGTGAGCTCAGGTTTGAAACTGGGCGACCCTGGGCAAACCTTATTCCCCTCCGTGGTCGACGAGACCGTTGCGGGTCATAAGCTGCCTGAAGCACAGTCCTCGCGCCCACCTTCTCTTTGCTGTCTGAAGGCCTCACATAAGAAGTCTGAGTTTACTCGTGACGGAAGCAGTCTGAGTGTACTCGTGTGAGGCCTGCTGCTCTCAGTTCCCGGCTGGGAGCTTCAGCAGGAGCACTCTGGAGCTCGCCGACAAAAGAATTGTGAGCCCCCCACCCCCCCCGGCCTCAATTATAAGTCCAGATTTCCCCCGTTAGGAACACCTCGGAGTGCCATAGGAGCGAAGAAACATGCGTTAACGGAATGCTTCAGCAGTGTAAGGGATTCATTTCACGCGACACCGTGCACTCACGTTCGTTGTAACAACGGTCAAAGGGCACTGTATGCCTTCCAACTCCTCTGTTGTGTTTGAGCCACAGGAAGTAAATGCATTCGTTAGAATAAGCTCCATGCACGTGCCACGATGATGGCGAAGCGCTTCCCTGTTGAGAGCTTGAGAGCTCTCGTCTGTACGGCTCTCCAACGGCCTCAAGGTCCGCAGTTCTAAACAGCCTTACATTCCATGCTGCTGTGTCCGCAAGGAGGAATTTGGGCTCCTCTGTGAAACACCAATGTGCGTCACAAATGTAACCAGGGAGCTCCCCCAGGACGTCTGCGTACGCAGTCGGTTCCCAGATGTTTACATCCAGCGGGAGAAAGAGAAAAAGGACAGCTTTCCCAGGGACAATTCTGGACCTTTGGGACCATCCAGAATCACCATAGCCTAAACTTTGCACGGCCTGGGGAACACTCTTTCGCATGTCAGGCGATCCCCACTTCGAACCCTTTCTCAGCAGAGGCAGGCACTCTCTCAGTTGTACTAGATACCTCCGCAGAAGCTTCAGAGAAACGTGCTGCGTCATTCAGCTTGAAAGTGGGACGCGGATGGGAGAGTACACTTTCTCCCCGTTTGGAGGTGCCTTGCGCTTGGCTTCTAAGCTACCTGAAGAGCAATAGCGGCCCGACGTCTCTTCACGGCAGGATTGTCGTTGTGGGCCAAGGCTGCGTGTTCTCTAAAGCGAAAATTGTGCTGGCAATACTTTTCTAGAAACTTTTCTCACTGCACCACATGTTCAGCACTGGCCAAACGAAAGGGGACCTCAGGCCTGAAGGTAAGTTCCACTACTTCACATCGGGGGAGTGGGGTGTACAGTGGTTTCCATGAGGCCATACTGCACCTCAGAGGGCCTTAATTCTTCGATGCTCCTGGGGGCACACAGGATAGGAGATCGTTCACCTCTTTCGCATGATGACTTCTCTCCGTGCCGGAACGGCGGATCCTGGCTTCTGAGGAAACGTAGCCTTAAACGGGCCCCTGGAGAAAGCTCTTCACATTCATAGCCAGGGCAACGTACTGCTCTCTGGGTTGCCTACGTTGAGTGCTCCAGTCGTCAAAGAGCCTCGCAAAAGCAGCGCCGGGCAGACCCTCCCTGCCAGTCGAACGGCCCCCTTGAGTGAAAGAGAACTGCGGTGCCAATAGACACCGTGCTGACGACTGGCTCCAGGAGGAGATTCGGGACAGCACTCTCACAGAAGCGAAAGATAGGCTGTGGGCCCAGCTTGAGGAACAGTACGTTTTGCAAACTTAAGACAGCTAAGCATGAGCCAGAGAGCCTTGGTCACTGAGGCCTACCTAATGCACTGGCATACTTATCCTGTAGATCGACTGCAGAGGTCCCTGTGCCCAAAAGTGCCTCCGTGGAAGGGCCCTGTTCCTCCCGTGTGTTTCCTTGAGGCAATCAGGAACCACTGAGGATAACTACGTGAGCTCAGGTTTGAAACTGGGCGACCCTGGGCAAACCTTATTCCCCTCCGTGGTCGACGAGACCGTTGCGGGTCATAAGCTGCCTGAAGCACAGTCCTCGCGCCCACCTTCTCTTTGCTCTCTGAAAGCCTCACATGAGAAGTCTGAGTTTACTCGTGACGGAAGCAGTCTGAGTGTACTCGTGTGAGGCCTGCTGCTCTCAGTTCCCGGCTGGGAGCTTCAGCAGGAGCACTCTGGAGCTCGCCGACAAAAGAATTGTGAGCCCCCCACCCCCCCCGGCCTCAATTATAAGTCCAGATTTCCCCCGTTAGGAACACCTCGGAGTGCCATAGGAGCGAAGAAACATGCGTTAACGGAATGCTTCAGCAGTGTAAGGGATTCATTTCACGTGACACCGTGCACTCACGTTCGTTGTAACAACGGTCAAAGGGCACTGTATGCCTTCCAACTCCTCTGTTGTGTTTGAGCCACAGGAAGTAAATGCATTCGTTAGAATAAGCTCCATGCACGTGCCACGATGATGGCGAAGCGCTTCCCTGTTGAGAGCTTGAGAGCTCTCGTCTGTACGGCTCTCCAACGGCCTCAAGGTCCGCAGTTCTAAACAGCCTTACATTCCATGCTGCTGTGTCCGCAAGGAGGAATTTGGGCTCCTCTGTGAAACACCAATGTGCGTCACAAATGTAACCAGGGAGCTCCCCCAGGACGTCTGCGTACGCAGTCGGTTCCCAGATGTTTACATCCAGCGGGAGAAAGAGAAAAAGGACAGCTTTCCCAGGGACAATTCTGGACCTTTGGGACCATCCAGAATCACTATAGCCTAAACTTTGCACGGCCTGGGGAACACTCTTTCGCATGTCCAGCGATCCCCACTTCGAACCCTTTCTCAGCAGAGGCAGGCACTCTCTCAGTTGTACTAGATACCTCCGCAGAAGCTTCAGAGAAACGTGCTGCGTCATTCAGCTTGAAAGTGGGACGCGGATGGGAGAGTACACTTTCTCCCCGTTTGGAGGTGCCTTGCGCTTGGCTTCTAAGCTACCTGAAGAGCAATAGCGGCCCGACGTCTCTTCACGGCAGGATTGTCGTTGTGGGCCAAGGCTGCGTGTTCTCTAAAGCGAAAATTGTGCTGGCAATACTTTTCTAGAAACTTTTCTCACTGCACCACATGTTCAGCACTGGCCAAACGAAAGGGGACCTCAGGCCTGAAGGTAAGTTCCACTACTTCACATCGGGGGAGTGGGGTGTACAGTGGTTTCCATGAGGCCATACTGCACCTCAGAGGGCCTTAATTCTTCGATGCTCCTGGGGGCACACAGGATAGGAGATCGTTCACCTCTTTCGCATGATGACTTCTCTCCGTGCCGGAACGGCGGATCCTGGCTTCTGAGGAAACGTAGCCTTAAACGGGCCCCTGGAGAAAGCTCTTCACATTCATAGCCAGGTCAACGTACTGCTCTCTGGGTTGCCTACGTTGAGTGCTCCAGTCGTCAAAGAGCCTCGCAAAAGCAGCGCCGGGCAGACCCTCCCTGCCAGTCGAACGGCCCCCTTGAGTGAAAGAGAACTGCGGTGCCAATAGACACCGTGCTGACGACTGGCTCCAGGAGGAGATTCGGGACAGCACTCTCACAGAAGCGAAAGATAGGCTGTGGGCCCAGCTTGAGGAACAGTACGTTTTGCACACTTAACCCAGCTAGGCGTGAGCCAGAGAACCTTGGTCACTGAGGCCTACTTAAGGTACTGGCATACTTAACCCAGTAGATCCCATGCAGAGGTCCCCGTGCCCGAAAGTGCCTCCACGGAAAAGCCCTGTTCCTCCCGTGTGTTTCCTTGAGGCAATCAGGAACCACTGAGGATAACTACGTGAGCTCAGGTTTGAAACTGGGCGACCCTGGGCAAACCTTATTCCCCTCCGTGGTCGACGAGACCGTTGCGGGTCATAAGCTGCCTGAAGCACAGTCCTCGCGCCCACCTTCTCTTTGCTCTCTGAAGGCCTCACATGAGAAGTCTGAGTTTACTCGTGACGGAAGCAGTCTGAGTGTACTCGTGTGAGGCCTGCTGCTCTCAGTTCCCGGCTGGGAGCTTCAGCAGGAGCACTCTGGAGCTCGCCGACAAAAGAAATGTGAGTCCCCCCCGGGCCTCAAGTAAAAGTCCAGATTTCCCCCGTTAGGAACACCTCGGAGTGCCATAGGAGCGAAGAAGCATGCGTTAAGGGAATGCTTCAACAGGGTAAGGGATTTATTTCACGAGACACAGTGCACTCACTCACGTTGGTTGCAACAATTGTCAAAGGGCACTGTACGCCTTCCAATTCCTCTGTTGTGTTTGAGCCTCAGGAAGTAAATGCATTCGTTTGGTTAAGCTCCATGCACGTGCAACGATAATGGTGAAGCGCTGCCCTGTTCGCTTGAAAGCTCTCGTTTGTAACGGCCTTCCAACGGCCTCAACGTACGCAGTTCTAAACCGCCTTACATTCCGTGCTGGTGTGCCCCCAAGGAGGAATTTGGGCTCTTTTGTGAAACACCAATGTGCGTCACAAATGAAGCCAGGGGGCTCCCCCAGGACGTCTGCGTACGGCAGTCGGTTCCCAGATGTTTACTTCCAGCCGGAGAAAGAAAAAAAGGACAGTTTTCCGAGGGACAATTCTGGATCTTCGGGACCATCCAGAATCACCAAAGCGTAAACTTTGAACGACCTGAGGAACGATCTTTCGCATGTCCAGGGATCCCCACGTCAAAATCTTTCTCAGCAGAGGCAGGCACTATGTCACTTGCACTAGATAGCTCGGCAGAACCTTCCGAGAAACATGCTGCGTCATTCAGCTTGAGAGTGGGACGCGGATGGGAGAGTACGCTTTCTCCCCGTTTGGAGGTGCCTTGCGCTTGGCTTCGAAGCTGCCTGAACAGCACTAGCGGCCCGACGTCTCTTCACGGCAGGAATGTCGTTGTGGGCCAAGGCTGCGTGTTCTCCAAAGCGAAAACTCTGCTGGCAATACCTTTCTAGGAACTCCTCCCACGGTTCAGCTCTGGCCAAACGAAAGGGGACCTCAGGCCTCAAGGTAAGTTCCAGTGTTTCACGTCGGAGGAGTTGGGCGTGCAGTGGTTTGCATGAGGCCATACTGCACCACGGAGTGCCTTAACTCTTCGAGGCTCCTGGGGGCACACAGGATAGGAGCTCGTTCAACAATTTCGCATGATGACTTCTCTCCGTGCCGGAACGGCGGATCCTGGCTCCTGAGGAAACGTAACCTAAACAGGCCCCTGGAGAAAGCTCTTCACAGTCATAGCCAGGGCAACGTACTGCTCTCTGGGTTGACTAGGTTGAGTGCCCCAGTCGTCCAAGAGCCTCACGAAAGAAGCGCTGGGCAGACTCTTTTTGACTGTCGAACGGACTCCTTGACTGAAAGAGAACTGCAGTGTCAATAGGCACCGTGCTGAAGACTGGCTCCAGGAGGAGATTCCGGACAGCACTCCCACAGAAGCGAAAGGTAGGCTGTGGGCCCAGCCTGAGGAACAGTACGTTTTGCAAACTTAAGACAGCTAAGCATGAGCCAGAGAGCCTTGGTCACTGAGGCCTACCTAATGCACTGGCATACTTATCCTGTAGATCGACTGCAGAGGTCCCTGTGCCCAAAAGTGCCTCCGTGGAAGGGCCCTGTTCCTCCCGTGTGTTTCCTTGAGGCAATCAGGAACCACTGAGGATAACTACGTGAGCTCAGGTTTGAAACTGGGCGACCCTGGGCAAACCTTATTCCCCTCCGTGGTCGACGAGACCGTTGCGGGTCATAAGCTGCCTGAAGCACAGTCCTCGCGCCCACCTTCTCTTTGCTGTCTGAAGGCCTCACATAAGAAGTCTGAGTTTACTCGTGACGGAAGCAGTCTGAGTGTACTCGTGTGAGGCCTGCTGCTCTCAGTTCCCGGCTGGGAGCTTCAGCAGGAGCACTCTGGAGCTCGCCGACAAAAGAATTGTGAGCCCCCCACCCCCCCCGGCCTCAATTATAAGTCCAGATTTCCCCCGTTAGGAACACCTCGGAGTGCCATAGGAGCGAAGAAACATGCGTTAACGGAATGCTTCAGCAGTGTAAGGGATTCATTTCACGCGACACCGTGCACTCACGTTCGTTGTAACAACGGTCAAAGGGCACTGTATGCCTTCCAACTCCTCTGTTGTGTTTGAGCCACAGGAAGTAAATGCATTCGTTAGAATAAGCTCCATGCACGTGCCACGATGATGGCGAAGCGCTTCCCTGTTGAGAGCTTGAGAGCTCTCGTCTGTACGGCTCTCCAACGGCCTCAAGGTCCGCAGTTCTAAACAGCCTTACATTCCATGCTGCTGTGTCCGCAAGGAGGAATTTGGGCTCCTCTGTGAAACACCAATGTGCGTCACAAATGTAACCAGGGAGCTCCCCCAGGACGTCTGCGTACGCAGTCGGTTCCCAGATGTTTACATCCAGCGGGAGAAAGAGAAAAAGGACAGCTTTCCCAGGGACAATTCTGGACCTTTGGGACCATCCAGAATCACCATAGCCTAAACTTTGCACGGCCTGGGGAACACTCTTTCGCATGTCCAGCGATCCCCACTTCGAACCCTTTCTCAGCAGAGGCAGGCACTCTCTCAGTTGTACTAGATACCTCCGCAGAAGCTTCAGAGAAACGTGCTGCGTCATTCAGCTTGAAAGTGGGACGCGGATGGGAGAGTACACTTTCTCCCCGTTTGGAGGTGCCTTGCGCTTGGCTTCTAAGCTACCTGAAGAGCAATAGCGGCCCGACGTCTCTTCACGGCAGGATTGTCGTTGTGGGCCAAGGCTGCGTGTTCTCTAAAGCGAAAATTGTGCTGGCAATACTTTTCTAGAAACTTTTCTCACTGCACCACATGTTCAGCACTGGCCAAACGAAAGGGGACCTCAGGCCTGAAGGTAAGTTCCACTACTTCACATCGGGGGAGTGGGGTGTACAGTGGTTTCCATGAGGCCATACTGCACCTCAGAGGGCCTTAATTCTTCGATGCTCCTGGGGGCACACAGGATAGGAGATCGTTCACCTCTTTCGCATGATGACTTCTCTCCGTGCCGGAACGGCGGATCCTGGCTTCTGAGGAAACGTAGCCTTAAACGGGCCCCTGGAGAAAGCTCTTCACATTCATAGCCAGGGCAACGTACTGCTCTCTGGGTTGCCTACGTTGAGTGCTCCAGTCGTCAAAGAGCCTCGCAAAAGCAGCGCCGGGCAGACCCTCCCTGCCAGTCGAACGGCCCCCTTGAGTGAAAGAGAACTGCGGTGCCAATAGACACCGTGCTGACGACTGGCTCCAGGAGGAGATTCGGGACAGCACTCTCACAGAAGCGAAAGATAGGCTGTGGGCCCAGCTTGAGGAACAGTACGTTTTGCACACTTAACCCAGCTAGGCGTGAGCCAGAGAACCTTGGTCACTGAGGCCTACTTAAGGTACTGGCATACTTAACCCAGTAGATCCCATGCAGAGGTCCCCGTGCCCGAAAGTGCCTCCACGGAAAAGCCCTGTTCCTCCCGTGTGTTTCCTTGAGGCAATCAGGAACCACTGAGGATAACTACGTGAGCTCAGGTTTGAAACTGGGCGACCCTGGGCAAACCTTATTCCCCTCCGTGGTCGACGAGACCGTTGCGGGTCATAAGCTGCCTGAAGCACAGTCCTCGCGCCCACCTTCTCTTTGCTCTCTGAAGGCCTCACATGAGAAGTCTGAGTTTACTCGTGACGGAAGCAGTCTGAGTGTACTCGTGTGAGGCCTGCTGCTCTCAGTTCCCGGCTGGGAGCTTCAGCAGGAGCACTCTAGAGCTCGCCGACAAAAGAAATGTGAGTCCCCCCCGGGTCTCAAGTAAAAGTCCAGATTTCCCCCGTTAGGAACACCTCGGAGTGCCATAGGAGCGAAGAAGCATGCGTTAAGGGAATGCTTCAACAGGGTAAGGGATTTATTTCACGAGACACAGTGCACTCACTCACGTTGGTTGCAACAATTGTCAAAGGGCACTGTACGCCTTCCAACTCCTCTGTTTTGTTTGAGCCACAGGAAGTAAAGGCATTCGTTTGGTTAAGCTCCATGCACGTGCAACGATAATGGTGAAGCGCTGCCCTGTTCGCTTGAAAGCTCTCGTTTGTAACGGCCTTTCAACGGCCTCAACGTACGCAGTTCTAAACCGCCTTACATTCCGTGCTGGTGTGCCCCCAAGGAGGAATTTGGGCTCTTTTGTGAAACACCAATGTGCGTCACAAATGAAGCCAGGGGGCTCCCCCAGGACGGCTGCGTACGGCAGTCGGTTCCCAGATGTTTACTTCCAGCCGGAGAAAGAAAAAAAGGACAGTTTTCCGAGGGACAATTCTGGATCTTCGGGACCATCCAGAATCACCAAAGCGTAAACTTTGAACGGCCTGGGGAACGCTCTTTCGCATGTCCAGGGACCCCCACGTCAAAATCTTTCTCAGCAGAGGCAGGCACTATGTCACTTGCACTAGATAGCTCGGCAGAACCTTCCGAGAAACATGCTGCGTCATTCAGCTTGAGAGTGGGACGCGGATGGGAGAGTACGCTTTCTCCCCGTTTGGAGGCGCCTTGCGCTTGGCTTCGAAGCTGCCTGAACAGCACTAGCGGCCCGACGTCTCTTCACGGCAGGAATGTCGTTGTGGGCCAAGGCTGCGTGTTCTCCAAAGCGAGAACTCTGCTGGCAATACCTTTCTAGGACCTCCTCCCACGGCACCAGATGTTCAGCTCTGGCCAAACGAAAGGGGACCTCAGGCCTCAAGGTAAGTTCCAGTGTTTCACGTCGGAGGAGTTGGGCGTGCAGTGGTTTGCATGAGGCCATACTGCACCACGGAGTGCCTTAACTCTTCGAGGCTCCTGGGGGCTCACAGGATAGGAGCTCATTCAACAATTTCGCATGATGACTTCTCTCCGTGCCGGAACGGCGGATCCTGGCTCCTGAGGAAACGTAACCTAAACAGGCCCCTGGAGAAAGCTCTTCACAGTCATAGCCAGGGCAACGTACTGCTCTCTGGGTTGACTAGGTTGAGTGCCCCAGTCGTCCAAGAGCCTCACGAAAGAAGCGCTGGGCAGACTCTTTTTGACTGTCGAACGGACTCCTTGACTGAAAGAGAACTGCAGTGTCAATAGGCACCGTGCTGAAGACTGGCTCCAGGAGGAGATTCCGGACAGCACTCCCACAGAAGCGAAAGGTAGGCTGTGGGCCCAGCCTGAGGAACAGTACGTTTTGCAAACTTAAGACAGCTAAGCATGAGCCAGAGAGCCTTGGTCACTGAGGCCTACCTAATGCACTGGCATACTTATCCTGTAGATCGACTGCAGAGGTCCCTGTGCCCAAAAGTGCCTCCGTGGAAGGGCCCTGTTCCTCCCGTGTGTTTCCTTGAGGCAATCAGGAACCACTGAGGATAACTACGTGAGCTCAGGTTTGAAACTGGGCGACCCTGGGCAAACCTTATTCCCCTCCGTGGTCGACGAGACCGTTGCGGGTCATAAGCTGCCTGAAGCACAGTCCTCACGCCCACCTTCTCTTTGCTGTCTGAAGGCCTCACATAAGAAGTCTGAGTTTACTCGTGACGGAAGCAGTCTGAGTGTACTCGTGTGAGGCCTGCTGCTCTCAGTTCCCGGCTGGGAGCTTCAGCAGGAGCACTCTGGAGCTCGCCGACAAAAGAATTGTGAGCCCCCCACCCCCCCCGGCCTCAATTATAAGTCCAGATTTCCCCCGTTAGGAACACCTCGGAGTGCCATAGGAGCGAAGAAACATGCGTTAACGGAATGCTTCAGCAGTGTAAGGGATTCATTTCACGCGACACCGTGCACTCACGTTCGTTGTAACAACGGTCAAAGGGCACTGTATGCCTTCCAACTCCTCTGTTGTGTTTGAGCCACAGGAAGTAAATGCATTCGTTAGAATAAGCTCCATGCACGTGCCACGATGATGGCGAAGCGCTTCCCTGTTGAGAGCTTGAGAGCTCTCGTCTGTACGGCTCTCCAACGGCCTCAAGGTCCGCAGTTCTAAACAGCCTTACATTCCATGCTGCTGTGTCCGCAAGGAGGAATTTGGGCTCCTCTGTGAAACACCAATGTGCGTCACAAATGTAACCAGGGAGCTCCCCCAGGACGTCTGCGTACGCAGTCGGTTCCCAGATGTTTACATCCAGCGGGAGAAAGAGAAAAAGGACAGCTTTCCCAGGGACAATTCTGGACCTTTGGGACCATCCAGAATCACCATAGCCTAAACTTTGCACGGCCTGGGGAACACTCTTTCGCATGTCAGGGGATCCCCACTTCGAACCCTTTCTCAGCAGAGGCAGGCACTCTCTCAGTTGTACTAGATACCTCCGCAGAAGCTTCAGAGAAACGTGCTGCGTCATTCAGCTTGAAAGTGGGACGCGGATGGGAGAGTACACTTTCTCCCCGTTTGGAGGTGCCTTGCGCTTGGCTTCTAAGCTACCTGAAGAGCAATAGCGGCCCGACGTCTCTTCACGGCAGGATTGTCGTTGTGGGCCAAGGCTGCGTGTTCTCTAAAGCGAAAATTGTGCTGGCAATACTTTTCTAGAAACTTTTCTCACTGCACCACATGTTCAGCACTGGCCAAACGAAAGGGGACCTCAGGCCTGAAGGTAAGTTCCACTACTTCACATCGGGGGAGTGGGGTGTACAGTGGTTTCCATGAGGCCATACTGCACCTCAGAGGGCCTTAATTCTTCGATGCTCCTGGGGGCACACAGGATAGGAGATCGTTCACCTCTTTCGCATGATGACTTCTCTCCGTGCCGGAACGGCGGATCCTGGCTTCTGAGGAAACGTAGCCTTAAACGGGCCCCTGGAGAAAGCTCTTCACATTCATAGCCAGGGCAACGTACTGCTCTCTGGGTTGCCTACGTTGAGTGCTCCAGTCGTCAAAGAGCCTCGCAAAAGCAGCGCCGGGCAGACCCTCCCTGCCAGTCGAACGGCCCCCTTGAGTGAAAGAGAACTGCGGTGCCAATAGACACCGTGCTGACGACTGGCTCCAGGAGGAGATTCGGGACAGCACTCTCACAGAAGCGAAAGATAGGCTGTGGGCCCAGCTTGAGGAACAGTACGTTTTGCACATTTAACCCAGCTAGGCGTGAGCCAGAGAACCTTGGTCACTGAGGCCTACTTAAGGTACTGGCATACTTAACCCAGTAGATCCCATGCAGAGGTCCCCGTGCCCGAAAGTGCCTCCACGGAAAAGCCCTGTTCCTCCCGTGTGTTTCCTTGAGGCAATCAGGAACCACTGAGGATAACTACGTGAGCTCAGGTTTGAAACTGGGCGACCCTGGGCAAACCTTATTCCCCTCCGTGGTCGACGAGACCGTTGCGGGTCATAAGCTGCCTGAAGCACAGTCCTCGCGCCCACCTTCTCTTTGCTGTCTGAAGGCCTCACATAAGAAGTCTGAGTTTACTCGTGACGGAAGCAGTCTGAGTGTACTCGTGTGAGGCCTGCTGCTCTCAGTTCCCGGCTGGGAGCTTCAGCAGGAGCACTCTGGAGCTCGCCGACAAAAGAATTGTGAGCCCCCCACCCCCCCCGGCCTCAATTATAAGTCCAGATTTCCCCCGTTAGGAACACCTCGGAGTGCCATAGGAGCGAAGAAACATGCGTTAACGGAATGCTTCAGCAGTGTAAGGGATTCATTTCACGCGACACCGTGCACTCACGTTCGTTGTAACAACGGTCAAAGGGCACTGTATGCCTTCCAACTCCTCTGTTGTGTTTGAGCCACAGGAAGTAAATGCATTCGTTAGAATAAGCTCCATGCACGTGCCACGATGATGGCGAAGCGCTTCCCTGTTGAGAGCTTGAGAGCTCTCGTCTGTACGGCTCTCCAACGGCCTCAAGGTCCGCAGTTCTAAACAGCCTTACATTCCATGCTGCTGTGTCCGCAAGGAGGAATTTGGGCTCCTCTGTGAAACACCAATGTGCGTCACAAATGTAACCAGGGAGCTCCCCCAGGACGTCTGCGTACGCAGTCGGTTCCCAGATGTTTACATCCAGCGGGAGAAAGAGAAAAAAGACAGCTTTCCCAGGGACAATTCTGGACCTTTGGGACCATCCAGAATCACCATAGCCTAAACTTTGCACGGCCTGGGGAACACTCTTTCGCATGTCCAGCGATCCCCACTTCGAACCCTTTCTCAGCAGAGGCAGGCACTCTCTCAGTTGTACTAGATACCTCCGCAGAAGCTTCAGAGAAACGTGCTGCGTCATTCAGCTTGAAAGTGGGACGCGGATGGGAGAGTACACTTTCTCCCCGTTTGGAGGTGCCTTGCGCTTGGCTTCTAAGCTACCTGAAGAGCAATAGCGGCCCGACGTCTCTTCACGGCAGGATTGTCGTTGTGGGCCAAGGCTGCGTGTTCTCTAAAGCGAAAATTGTGCTGGCAATACTTTTCTAGAAACTTTTCTCACTGCACCACATGTTCAGCACTGGCCAAACGAAAGGGGACCTCAGGCCTGAAGGTAAGTTCCACTACTTCACATCGGGGGAGTGGGGTGTACAGTGGTTTCCATGAGGCCATACTGCACCTCAGAGGGCCTTAATTCTTCGATGCTCCTGGGGGCACACAGGATAGGAGATCGTTCACCTCTTTCGCATGATGACTTCTCTCCGTGCCGGAACGGCGGATCCTGGCTTCTGAGGAAACGTAGCCTTAAACGGGCCCCTGGAGAAAGCTCTTCACATTCATAGCCAGGGCAACGTACTGCTCTCTGGGTTGCCTACGTTGAGTGCTCCAGTCGTCAAAGAGCCTCGCAAAAGCAGCACCGGGCAGACCCTCCCTGCCAGTCGAACGGCCCCCTTGAGTGAAAGAGAACTGCGGTGCCAATAGACACCGTGCTGACGACTGGCTCCAGGAGGAGATTCGGGACAGCACTCTCACAGAAGCGAAAGATAGGCTGTGGGCCCAGCTTGAGGAACAGTACGTTTTGCACACTTAACCCAGCTAGGCGTGAGCCAGAGAACCTTGGTCACTGAGGCCTACTTAAGGTACTGGCATACTTAACCCAGTAGATCCCATGCAGAGGTCCCCGTGCCCGAAAGTGCCTCCACGGAAAAGCCCTGTTCCTCCCGTGTGTTTCCTTGAGGCAATCAGGAACCACTGAGGATAACTACGTGAGCTCAGGTTTGAAACTGGGCGACCCTGGGCAAACCTTATTCCCCTCCGTGGTCGACGAGACCGTTGCGGGTCATAAGCTGCCTGAAGCACAGTCCTCGCGCCCACCTTCTCTTTGCTCTCTGAAGGCCTCACATGAGAAGTCTGAGTTTACTCGTGACGGAAGCAGTCTGAGTGTACTCGTGTGAGGCCTGCTGCTCTCAGTTCCCGGCTGGGAGCTTCAGCAGGAGCACTCTAGAGCTCGCCGACAAAAGAAATGTGAGTCCCCCCCGGGTCTCAAGTAAAAGTCCAGATTTCCCCCGTTAGGAACACCTCGGAGTGCCATAGGAGCGAAGAAGCATGCGTTAAGGGAATGCTTCAACAGGGTAAGGGATTTATTTCACGAGACACAGTGCACTCACTCACGTTGGTTGCAACAATTGTCAAAGGGCACTGTACGCCTTCCAACTCCTCTGTTGTGTTTGAGCCACAGGAAGTAAAGGCATTCGTTTGGTTAAGCTCCATGCACGTGCAACGATAATGGTGAAGCGCTGCCCTGTTCGCTTGAAAGCTCTCGTTTTTAACGGCCTTCCAACGGCCTCAACGTACGCAGTTCTAAACCGCCTTACATTCCGTGCTGGTGTGCCCCCAAGGAGGAATTTGGGCTCTTTTGTGAAACACCAATGTGCGTCACAAATGAAGCCAGGGGGCTCCCCCAGGACGGCTGCGTACGGCAGTCGGTTCCCAGATGTTTACTTCCAGCCGGAGAAAGAAAAAAAGGACAGTTTTCCGAGGGACAATTCTGGATCTTCGGGACCATCCAGAATCACCAAAGCGTAAACTTTGAACGGCCTGGGGAACGCTCTTTCGCATGTCCAGGGACCCCCACGTCAAAATCTTTCTCAGCAGAGGCAGGCACTATGTCACTTGCACTAGATAGCTCGGCAGAACCTTCCGAGAAACATGCTGCGTCATTCAGCTTGAGAGTGGGACGCGGATGGGAGAGTACGCTTTCTCCCCGTTTGGAGGCGCCTTGCGCTTGGCTTCGAAGCTGCCTGAACAGCACTAGCGGCCCGACGTCTCTTCACGGCAGGAATGTCGTTGTGGGCCAAGGCTGCGTGTTCTCCAAAGCGAGAACTCTGCTGGCAATACCTTTCTAGGACCTCCTCCCACGGCACCAGATGTTCAGCTCTGGCCAAACGAAAGGGGACCTCAGGCCTCAAGGTAAGTTCCAGTGTTTCACGTCGGAGGAGTTGGGCGTGCAGTGGTTTGCATGAGGCCATACTGCACCACGGAGTGCCTTAACTCTTCGAGGCTCCTGGGGGCTCACAGGATAGGAGCTCGTTCAACAATTTCGCATGATGACTTCTCTCCGTGCCGGAACGGCGGATCCTGGCTCCTGAGGAAACGTAACCTAAACAGGCCCCTGGAGAAAGCTCTTCACAGTCATAGCCAGGGCAACGTACTGCTCTCTGGGTTGACTAGGTTGAGTGCCCCAGTCGTCCAAGAGCCTCACGAAAGAAGCGCTGGGCAGACTCTTTTTGACTGTCGAACGGACTCCTTGACTGAAAGAGAACTGCAGTGTCAATAGGCACCGTGCTGAAGACTGGCTCCAGGAGGAGATTCCGGACAGCACTCCCACAGAAGCGAAAGGTAGGCTGTGGGCCCAGCCTGAGGAACAGTACGTTTTGCAAACTTAAGACAGCTAAGCATGAGCCAGAGAGCCTTGGTCACTGAGGCCTACCTAATGCACTGGCATACTTATCCTGTAGATCGACTGCAGAGGTCCCTGTGCCCAAAAGTGCCTCCGTGGAAGGGCCCTGTTCCTCCCGTGTGTTTCCTTGAGGCAATCAGGAACCACTGAGGATAACTACGTGAGCTCAGGTTTGAAACTGGGCGACCCTGGGCAAACCTTATTCCCCTCCGTGGTCGACGAGACCGTTGCGGGTCATAAGCTGCCTGAAGCACAGTCCTCGCGCCCACCTTCTCTTTGCTGTCTGAAGGCCTCACATAAGAAGTCTGAGTTTACTCGTGACGGAAGCAGTCTGAGTGTACTCGTGTGAGGCCTGCTGCTCTCAGTTCCCGGCTGGGAGCTTCAGCAGGAGCACTCTGGAGCTCGCCGACAAAAGAATTGTGAGCCCCCCACCCCCCCCGGCCTCAATTATAAGTCCAGATTTCCCCCGTTAGGAACACCTCGGAGTGCCATAGGAGCGAAGAAACATGCGTTAACGGAATGCTTCAGCAGTGTAAGGGATTCATTTCACGCGACACCGTGCACTCACGTTCGTTGTAACAACGGTCAAAGGGCACTGTATGCCTTCCAACTCCTCTGTTGTGTTTGAGCCACAGGAAGTAAATGCATTCGTTAGAATAAGCTCCATGCACGTGCCACGATGATGGCGAAGCGCTTCCCTGTTGAGAGCTTGAGAGCTCTCGTCTGTACGGCTCTCCAACGGCCTCAAGGTCCGCAGTTCTAAACAGCCTTACATTCCATGCTGCTGTGTCCGCAAGGAGGAATTTGGGCTCCTCTGTGAAACACCAATGTGCGTCACAAATGTAACCAGGGAGCTCCCCCAGGACGTCTGCGTACGCAGTCGGTTCCCAGATGTTTACATCCAGCGGGAGAAAGAGAAAAAGGACAGCTTTCCCAGGGACAATTCTGGACCTTTGGGACCATCCAGAATCACCATAGCCTAAACTTTGCACGGCCTGGGGAACACTCTTTCGCATGTCCAGCGATCCCCACTTCGAACCCTTTCTCAGCAGAGGCAGGCACTGTCTCAGTTGTACTAGATACCTCCGCAGAAGCTTCAGAGAAACGTGCTGCGTCATTCAGCTTGAAAGTGGGACGCGGATGGGAGAGTACACTTTCTCCCCGTTTGGAGGTGCCTTGCGCTTGGCTTCTAAGCTACCTGAAGAGCAATAGCGGCCCGACGTCTCTTCACGGCAGGATTGTCGTTGTGGGCCAAGGCTGCGTGTTCTCTAAAGCGAAAATTGTGCTGGCAATACTTTTCTAGAAACTTTTCTCACTGCACCACATGTTCAGCACTGGCCAAACGAAAGGGGACCTCAGGCCTGAAGGTAAGTTCCACTACTTCACATCGGGGGAGTGGGGTGTACAGTGGTTTCCATGAGGCCATACTGCACCTCAGAGGGCCTTAATTCTTCGATGCTCCTGGGGGCACACAGGATAGGAGATCGTTCACCTCTTTCGCATGATGACTTCTCTCCGTGCCGGAACGGCGGATCCTGGCTTCTGAGGAAACGTAGCCTTAAACGGGCCCCTGGAGAAAGCTCTTCACATTCATAGCCAGGGCAACGTACTGCTCTCTGGGTTGCCTACGTTGAGTGCTCCAGTCGTCAAAGAGCCTCGCAAAAGCAGCGCCGGGCAGACCCTCCCTGCCAGTCGAACGGCCCCCTTGAGTGAAAGAGAACTGCGGTGCCAATAGACACCGTGCTGACGGCTGGCTCCAGGAGGAGATTCGGGACAGCACTCTCACAGAAGCGAAAGATAGGCTGTGGGCCCAGCTTGAGGAACAGTACGTTTTGCACACTTAACCCAGCTAGGCGTGAGCCAGAGAACCTTGGTCACTGAGGCCTACTTAAGGTACTGGCATACTTAACCCAGTAGATCCCATGCAGAGGTCCCCGTGCCCGAAAGTGCCTCCACGGAAAAGCCCTGTTCCTCCCGTGTGTTTCCTTGAGGCAATCAGGAACCACTGAGGATAACTACGTGAGCTCAGGTTTGAAACTGGGCGACCCTGGGCAAACCTTATTCCCCTCCGTGGTCGACGAGACCGTTGCGGGTCATAAGCTGCCTGAAGCACAGTCCTCGCGCCCACCTTCTCTTTGCTCTCTGAAGGCCTCACATGAGAAGTCTGAGTTTACTCGTGACGGAAGCAGTCTGAGTGTACTCGTGTGAGGCCTGCTGCTCTCAGTTCCCGGCTGGGAGCTTCAGCAGGAGCACTCTAGAGCTCGCCGACAAAAGAAATGTGAGTCCCCCCCGGGTCTCAAGTAAAAGTCCAGATTTCCCCCGTTAGGAACACCTCGGAGTGCCATAGGAGCGAAGAAGCATGCGTTAAGGGAATGCTTCAACAGGGTAAGGGATTTATTTCACGAGACACAGTGCACTCACTCACGTTGGTTGCAACAATTGTCAAAGGGCACTGTACGCCTTCCAACTCCTCTGTTGTGTTTGAGCCACAGGAAGTAAAGGCATTCGTTTGGTTAAGCTCCATGCACGTGCAACGATAATGGTGAAGCGCTGCCCTGTTCGCTTGAAAGCTCTCGTTTGTAACGGCCTTTCAACGGCCTCAACGTACGCAGTTCTAAACCGCCTTACATTCCGTGCTGGTGTGCCCCCAAGGAGGAATTTGGGCTCTTTTGTGAAACACCAATGTGCGTCACAAATGAAGCCAGGGGGCTCCCCCAGGACGGCTGCGTACGGCAGTCGGTTCCCAGATGTTTACTTCCAGCCGGAGAAAGAAAAAAAGGACAGTTTTCCGAGGGACAATTCTGGATCTTCGGGACCATCCAGAATCACCAAAGCGTAAACTTTGAACGGCCTGGGGAACGCTCTTTCGCATGTCCAGGGACCCCCACGTCAAAATCTTTCTCAGCAGAGGCAGGCACTATGTCACTTGCACTAGATAGCTCGGCAGAACCTTCCGAGAAACATGCTGCGTCATTCAGCTTGAGAGTGGGACGCGGATGGGAGAGTACGCTTTCTCCCCGTTTGGAGGCGCCTTGCGCTTGGCTTCGAAGCTGCCTGAACAGCACTAGCGGCCCGACGTCTCTTCACGGCAGGAATGTCGTTGTGGGCCAAGGCTGCGTGTTCTCCAAAGCGAGAACTCTGCTGGCAATACGTTTCTAGGACCTCCTCCCACGGCACCAGATGTTCAGCTCTGGCCAAACGAAAGGGGACCTCAGGCCTCAAGGTAAGTTCCAGTGTTTCACGTCGGAGGAGTTGGGCGTGCAGTGGTTTGCATGAGGCCATACTGCACCACGGAGTGCCTTAACTCTTCGAGGCTCCTGGGGGCACACAGGATAGGAGCTCGTTCAACAATTTCGCATGATGACTTCTCTCCGTGCCGGAACGGCGGATCCTGGCTCCTGAGGAAACGTAACCTAAACAGGCCCCTGGAGAAAGCTCTTCACAGTCATAGCCAGGGCAACGTACTGCTCTCTGGGTTGACTAGGTTGAGTGCCCCAGTCGTCCAAGAGCCTCACGAAAGAAGCGCTGGGCAGACTCTTTTTGACTGTCGAACGGACTCCTTGACTGAAAGAGAACTGCAGTGTCAATAGGCACCGTGCTGAAGACTGGCTCCAGGAGGAGATTCCGGACAGCACTCCCACAGAAGCGAAAGGTAGGCTGTGGGCCCAGCCTGAGGAACAGTACGTTTTGCAAACTTAAGACAGCTAAGCATGAGCCAGAGAGCCTTGGTCACTGAGGCCTACCTAATGCACTGGCATACTTATCCTGTAGATCGACTGCAGAGGTCCCTGTGCCCAAAAGTGCCTCCGTGGAAGGGCCCTGTTCCTCCCGTGTGTTTCCTTGAGGCAATCAGGAACCACTGAGGATAACTACGTGAGCTCAGGTTTGAAACTGGGCGACCCTGGGCAAACCTTATTCCCCTCCGTGGTCGACGAGACCGTTGCGGGTCATAAGCTGCCTGAAGCACAGTCCTCGCGCCCACCTTCTCTTTGCTGTCTGAAGGCCTCACATAAGAAGTCTGAGTTTACTCGTGACGGAAGCAGTCTGAGTGTACTCGTGTGAGGCCTGCTGCTCTCAGTTCCCGGCTGGGAGCTTCAGCAGGAGCACTCTGGAGCTCGCCGACAAAAGAATTGTGAGCCCCCCACCCCCCCCGGCCTCAATTATAAGTCCAGATTTCCCCCGTTAGGAACACCTCGGAGTGCCATAGGAGCGAAGAAACATGCGTTAACGGAATGCTTCAGCAGTGTAAGGGATTCATTTCACGCGACACCGTGCACTCACGTTCGTTGTAACAACGGTCAAAGGGCACTGTATGCCTTCCAACTCCTCTGTTGTGTTTGAGCCACAGGAAGTAAATGCATTCGTTAGAATAAGCTCCATGCACGTGCCACGATGATGGCGAAGCGCTTCCTTGTTGAGAGCTTGAGAGCTCTCGTCTGTACGGCTCTCCAACGGCCTCAAGGTCCGCAGTTCTAAACAGCCTTACATTCCATGCTGCTGTGTCCGCAAGGAGGAATTTGGGCTCCTCTGTGAAACACCAATGTGCGTCACAAATGTAACCAGGGAGCTCCCCCAGGACGTCTGCGTACGCAGTCGGTTCCCAGATGTTTACATCCAGCGGGAGAAAGAGAAAAAGGACAGCTTTCCCAGGGACAATTCTGGACCTTTGGGACCATCCAGAATCACCATAGCCTAAACTTTGCACGGCCTGGGGAACACTCTTTCGCATGTCCAGCGATCCCCACTTCGAACCCTTTCTCAGCAGAGGCAGGCACTCTCTCAGTTGTACTAGATACCTCCGCAGAAGCTTCAGAGAAACGTGCTGCGTCATTCAGCTTGAAAGTGGGACGCGGATGGGAGAGTACACTTTCTCCCCGTTTGGAGGTGCCTTGCGCTTGGCTTCTAAGCTACCTGAAGAGCAATAGCGGCCCGACGTCTCTTCACGGCAGGATTGTCGTTGTGGGCCAAGGCTGCGTGTTCTCTAAAGCGAAAATTGTGCTGGCAATACTTTTCTAGAAACTTTTCTCACTGCACCACATGTTCAGCACTGGCCAAACGAAAGGGGACCTCAGGCCTGAAGGTAAGTTCCACTACTTCACATCGGGGGAGTGGGGTGTACAGTGGTTTCCATGAGGCCATACTGCACCTCAGAGGGCCTTAATTCTTCGATGCTCCTGGGGGCACACAGGATAGGAGATCGTTCACCTCTTTCGCATGATGACTTCTCTCCGTGCCGGAACGGCGGATCCTGGCTTCTGAGGAAACGTAGCCTTAAACGGGCCCCTGGAGAAAGCTCTTCACATTCATAGCCAGGGCAACGTACTGCTCTCTGGGTTGCCTACGTTGAGTGCTCCAGTCGTCAAAGAGCCTCGCAAAAGCAGCGCCGGGCAGACCCTCCCTGCCAGTCGAACGGCCCCCTTGAGTGAAAGAGAACTGCGGTGCCAATAGACACCGTGCTGACGACTGGCTCCAGGAGGAGATTCGGGACAGCACTCTCACAGAAGCGAAAGATAGGCTGTGGGCCCAGCTTGAGGAACAGTACGTTTTGCACACTTAACCCAGCTAGGCGTGAGCCAGAGAACCTTGGTCACTGAGGCCTACTTAAGGTACTGGCATACTTAACCCAGTAGATCCCATGCAGAGGTCCCCGTGCCCGAAAGTGCCTCCACGGAAAAGCCCTGTTCCTCCCGTGTGTTTCCTTGAGGCAATCAGGAACCACTGAGGATAACTACGTGAGCTCAGGTTTGAAACTGGGCGACCCTGGGCAAACCTTATTCCCCTCCGTGGTCGACGAGACCGTTGCGGGTCATAAGCTGCCTGAAGCACAGTCCTCGCGCCCACCTTCTCTTTGCTCTCTGAAGGCCTCACATGAGAAGTCTGAGTTTACTCGTGACGGAAGCAGTCTGAGTGTACTCGTGTGAGGCCTGCTGCTCTCAGTTCCCGGCTGGGAGCTTCAGCAGGAGCACTCTAGAGCTCGCCGACAAAAGAAATGTGATTCCCCCCCGGGCCTCAAGTAAAAGTCCAGATTTCCCCCGTTAGGAACACCTCGGAGTGCCATAGGAGCGAAGAAGCATGCGTTAAGGGAATGCTTCAACAGGGTAAGGGATTTATTTCACGAGACACAGTGCACTCACTCACGTTGGTTGCAACAATTGTCAAAGGGCACTGTACGCCTTCCAACTCCTCTGTTGTGTTTGAGCCACAGGAAGTAAAGGCATTCGTTTGGTTAAGCTCCATGCACGTGCAACGATAATGGTGAAGCGCTGCCCTGTTCGCTTGAAAGCTCTCGTTTGTAACGGCCTTTCAACGGCCTCAACGTACGCAGTTCTAAACCGCCTTACATTCCGTGCTGGTGTGCCCCCAAGGAGGAATTTGGGCTCTTTTGTGAAACACCAATGTGCGTCACAAATGAAGCCAGGGGGCTCCCCCAGGAGGGCTGCGTACGGCAGTCGGTTCCCAGATGTTTACTTCCAGCCGGAGAAAGAAAAAAAGGACAGTTTTCCGAGGGACAATTCTGGATCTTCGGGACCATCCAGAATCACCAAAGCGTAAACTTTGAACGGCCTGGGGAACGCTCTTTCGCATGTCCAGGGACCCCCACGTCAAAATCTTTCTCAGCAGAGGCAGGCACTATGTCACTTGCACTAGATAGCTCGGCAGAACCTTCCGAGAAACATGCTGCGTCATTCAGCTTGAGAGTGGGACGCGGATGGGAGAGTACGCTTTCTCCCCGTTTGGAGGCGCCTTGCGCTTGGCTTCGAAGCTGCCTGAACAGCACTAGCGGCCCGACGTCTCTTCACGGCAGGAATGTCGTTGTGGGCCAAGGCTGCGTGTTCTCCAAAGCGAGAACTCTGCTGGCAATACCTTTCTAGGACCTCCTCCCACGGCACCAGATGTTCAGCTCTGGCCAAACGAAAGGGGACCTCAGGCCTCAAGGTAAGTTCCAGTGTTTCACGTCGGAGGAGTTGGGCGTGCAGTGGTTTGCATGAGGCCATACTGCACCACGGAGTGCCTTAACTCTTCGAGGCTCCTGGGGGCACACAGGATAGGAGCTCGTTCAACAATTTCGCATGATGACTTCTCTCCGTGCCGGAACGGCGGATCCTGGCTCCTGAGGAAACATAACCTAAACAGGCCCCTGGAGAAAGCTCTTCACAGTCATAGCCAGGGCAACGTACTGCTCTCTGGGTTGACTAGGTTGAGTGCCCCAGTCGTCCAAGAGCCTCACGAAAGAAGCGCTGGGCAGACTCTTTTTGACTGTCGAACGGACTCCTTGACTGAAAGAGAACTGCAGTGTCAATAGGCACCGTGCTGAAGACTGGCTCCAGGAGGAGATTCCGGACAGCACTCCCACAGAAGCGAAAGGTAGGCTGTGGGCCCAGCCTGAGGAACAGTACGTTTTGCAAACTTAAGACAGCTAAGCATGAGCCAGAGAGCCTTGGTCACTGAGGCCTACCTAATGCACTGGCATACTTATCCTGTAGATCGACTGCAGAGGTCCCTGTGCCCAAAAGTGCCTCCGTGGAAGGGCCCTGTTCCTCCCGTGTGTTTCCTTGAGGCAATCAGGAACCACTGAGGATAACTACGTGAGCTCAGGTTTGAAACTGGGCGACCCTGGGCAAACCTTATTCCCCTCCGTGGTCGACGAGACCGTTGCGGGTCATAAGCTGCCTGAAGCACAGTCCTCGCGCCCACCTTCTCTTTGCTGTCTGAAGGCCTCACATAAGAAGTCTGAGTTTACTCGTGACGGAAGCAGTCTGAGTGTACTCGTGTGAGGCCTGCTGCTCTCAGTTCCCGGCTGGGAGCTTCAGCAGGAGCACTCTGGAGCTCGCCGACAAAAGAATTGTGAGCCCCCCACCCCCCCCGGCCTCAATTATAAGTCCAGATTTCCCCCGTTAGGAACACCTCGGAGTGCCATAGGAGCGAAGAAACATGCGTTAACGGAATGCTTCAGCAGTGTAAGGGATTCATTTCACGCGACACCGTGCACTCACGTTCGTTGTAACAACGGTCAAAGGGCACTGTATGCCTTCCAACTCCTCTGTTGTGTTTGAGCCACAGGAAGTAAATGCATTCGTTAGAATAAGCTCCATGCACGTGCCACGATGATGGCGAAGCGCTTCCCTGTTGAGAGCTTGAGAGCTCTCGTCTGTACGGCTCTCCAACGGCCTCAAGGTCCGCAGTTCTAAACAGCCTTACATTCCATGCTGCTGTGTCCGCAAGGAGGAATTTGGGCTCCTCTGTGAAACACCAATGTGCGTCACAAATGTAACCAGGGAGCTCCCCCAGGACGTCTGCGTACGCAGTCGGTTCCCAGATGTTTACATCCAGCGGGAGAAAGAGAAAAAGGACAGCTTTCCCAGGGACAATTCTGGACCTTTGGGACCATCCAGAATCACCATAGCCTAAACTTTGCACGGCCTGGGGAACACTCTTTCGCATGTCCAGCGATCCCCACTTCGAACCCTTTCTCAGCAGAGGCAGGCACTCTCTCAGTTGTACTAGATACCTCCGCAGAAGCTTCAGAGAAACGTGCTGCGTCATTCAGCTTGAAAGTGGGACGCGGATGGGAGAGTACACTTTCTCCCCGTTTGGAGGTGCCTTGCGCTTGGCTTCTAAGCTACCTGAAGAGCAATAGCGGCCCGACGTCTCTTCACGGCAGGATTGTCGTTGTGGGCCAAGGCTGCGTGTTCTCTAAAGCGAAAATTGTGCTGGCAATACTTTTCTAGAAACTTTTCTCACTGCACCACATGTTCAGCACTGGCCAAACGAAAGGGGACCTCAGGCCTGAAGGTAAGTTCCACTACTTCACATCGGGGGAGTGGGGTGTACAGTGGTTTCCATGAGGCCATACTGCACCTCAGAGGGCCTTAATTCTTCGATGCTCCTGGGGGCACACAGGATAGGAGATCGTTCACCTCTTTCGCATGATGACTTCTCTCCGTGCCGGAACGGCGGATCCTGGCTTCTGAGGAAACGTAGCCTTAAACGGGCCCCTGGAGAAAGCTCTTCACATTCATAGCCAGGGCAACGTACTGCTCTCTGGGTTGCCTACGTTGAGTGCTCCAGTCGTCAAAGAGCCTTGCAAAAGCAGCGCCGGGCAGACCCTCCCTGCCAGTCGAACGGCCCCCTTGAGTGAAAGAGAACTGCGGTGCCAATAGACACCGTGCTGACGACTGGCTCCAGGAGGAGATTCGGGACAGCACTCTCACAGAAGCGAAAGATAGGCTGTGGGCCCAGCTTGAGGAACAGTACGTTTTGCACACTTAACCCAGCTAGGCGTGAGCCAGAGAACCTTGGTCACTGAGGCCTACTTAAGGTACTGGCATACTTAACCCAGTAGATCCCATGCAGAGGTCCCCGTGCCCGAAAGTGCCTCCACGGAAAAGCCCTGTTCCTCCCGTGTGTTTCCTTGAGGCAATCAGGAACCACTGAGGATAACTACGTGAGCTCAGGGTTGAAACTGGGCGACCCTGGGCAAACCTTATTCCCCTCCGTGGTCGACGAGACCGTTGCGGGTCATAAGCTGCCTGAAGCACAGTCCTCGCGCCCACCTTCTCTTTGCTCTCTGAAGGCCTCACATGAGAAGTCTGAGTTTACTCGTGACGGAAGCAGTCTGAGTGTACTCGTGTGAGGCCTGCTGCTCTCAGTTCCCGGCTGGGAGCTTCAGCAGGAGCACTCTAGAGCTCGCCGACAAAAGAAATGTGAGTCCCCCCCGGGTCTCAAGTAAAAGTCCAGATTTCCCCCGTTAGGAACACCTCGGAGTGCCATAGGAGCGAAGAAGCATGCGTTAAGGGAATGCTTCAACAGGGTAAGGGATTTATTTCACGAGACACAGTGCACTCACTCACGTTGGTTGCAACAATTGTCAAAGGGCACTGTACGCCTTCCAACTCCTCTGTTGTGTTTGAGCCACAGGAAGTAAAGGCATTCGTTTGGTTAAGCTCCATGCACGTGCAACGATAATGGTGAAGCGCTGCCCTGTTCGCTTGAAAGCTCTCGTTTGTAACGGCCTTTCAACGGCCTCAACGTACGCAGTTCTAAACCGCCTTACATTCCGTGCTGGTGTGCCCCCAAGGAGGAATTTGGGCTCTTTTGTGAAACACCAATGTGCGTCACAAATGAAGCCAGGGGGCTCCCCCAGGAGGGCTGCGTACGGCAGTCGGTTCCCAGATGTTTACTTCCAGCCGGAGAAAGAAAAAAAGGACAGTTTTCCGAGGGACAATTCTGGATCTTCGGGACCATCCAGAATCACCAAAGCGTAAACTTTGAACGGCCTGGGGAACGCTCTTTCGCATGTCCAGGGACCCCCACGTCAAAATCTTTCTCAGCAGAGGCAGGCACTATGTCACTTGCACTAGATAGCTCGGCAGAACCTTCCGAGAAACATGCTGCGTCATTCAGCTTGAGAGTGGGACGCGGATGGGAGAGTACGCTTTCTCCCCGTTTGGAGGCGCCTTGCGCTTGGCTTCGAAGCTGCCTGAACAGCACTAGCGGCCCGACGTCTCTTCACGGCAGGAATGTCGTTGTGGGCCAAGGCTGCGTGTTCTCCAAAGCGAGAACTCTGCTGGCAATACCTTTCTAGGACCTCCTCCCACGGCACCAGATGTTCAGCTCTGGCCAAACGAAAGGGGACCTCAGGCCTCAAGGTAAGTTCCAGTGTTTCACGTCGGAGGAGTTGGGCGTGCAGTGGTTTGCATGAGGCCATACTGCACCACGGAGTGCCTTAACTCTTCGAGGCTCCTGGGGGCACACAGGATAGGAGCTCGTTCAACAATTTCGCATGATGACTTCTCTCCGTGCCGGAACGGCGGATCCTGGCTCCTGAGGAAACATAACCTAAACAGGCCCCTGGAGAAAGCTCTTCACAGTCATAGCCAGGGCAACGTACTGCTCTCTGGGTTGACTAGGTTGAGTGCCCCAGTCGTCCAAGAGCCTCACGAAAGAAGCGCTGGGCAGACTCTTTTTGACTGTCGAACGGACTCCTTGACTGAAAGAGAACTGCAGTGTCAATAGGCACCGTGCTGAAGACTGGCTCCAGGAGGAGATTCCGGACAGCACTCCCACAGAAGCGAAAGGTAGGCTGTGGGCCCAGCCTGAGGAACAGTACGTTTTGCAAACTTAAGACAGCTAAGCATGAGCCAGAGAGCCTTGGTCACTGAGGCCTACCTAATGCACTGGCATACTTATCCTGTAGATCGACTGCAGAGGTCCCTGTGCCCAAAAGTGCCTCCGTGGAAGGGCCCTGTTCCTCCCGTGTGTTTCCTTGAGGCAATCAGGAACCACTGAGGATAACTACGTGAGCTCAGGTTTGAAACTGGGCGACCCTGGGCAAACCTTATTCCCCTCCGTGGTCGACGAGACCGTTGCGGGTCATAAGCTGCCTGAAGCACAGTCCTCGCGCCCACCTTCTCTTTGCTGTCTGAAGGCCTCACATAAGAAGTCTGAGTTTACTCGTGACGGAAGCAGTCTGAGTGTACTCGTGTGAGGCCTGCTGCTCTCAGTTCCCGGCTGGGAGCTTCAGCAGGAGCACTCTGGAGCTCGCCGACAAAAGAATTGTGAGCCCCCCACCCCCCCCGGCCTCAATTATAAGTCCAGATTTCCCCCGTTAGGAACACCTCGGAGTGCCATAGGAGCGAAGAAACATGCGTTAACGGAATGCTTCAGCAGTGTAAGGGATTCATTTCACGCGACACCGTGCACTCACGTTCGTTGTAACAACGGTCAAAGGGCACTGTATGCCTTCCAACTCCTCTGTTGTGTTTGAGCCACAGGAAGTAAATGCATTCGTTAGAATAAGCTCCATGCACGTGCCACGATGATGGCGAAGCGCTTCCCTGTTGAGAGCTTGAGAGCTCTCGTCTGTACGGCTCTCCAACGGCCTCAAGGTCCGCAGTTCTAAACAGCCTTACATTCCATGCTGCTGTGTCCGCAAGGAGGAATTTGGGCTCCTCTGTGAAACACCAATGTGCGTCACAAATGTAACCAGGGAGCTCCCCCAGGACGTCTGCGTACGCAGTCGGTTCCCAGATGTTTACATCCAGCGGGAGAAAGAGAAAAAGGACAGCTTTCCCAGGGACAATTCTGGACCTTTGGGACCATCCAGAATCACCATAGCCTAAACTTTGCACGGCCTGGGGAACACTCTTTCGCATGTCCAGCGATCCCCACTTCGAACCCTTTCTCAGCAGAGGCAGGCACTCTCTCAGTTGTACTAGATACCTCCGCAGAAGCTTCAGAGAAACGTGCTGCGTCATTCAGCTTGAAAGTGGGACGCGGATGGGAGAGTACACTTTCTCCCCGTTTGGAGGTGCCTTGCGCTTGGCTTCTAAGCTACCTGAAGAGCAATAGCGGCCCGACGTCTCTTCACGGCAGGATTGTCGTTGTGGGCCAAGGCTGCGTGTTCTCTAAAGCGAAAATTGTGCTGGCAATACTTTTCTAGAAACTTTTCTCACTGCACCACATGTTCAGCACTGGCCAAACGAAAGGGGACCTCAGGCCTGAAGGTAAGTTCCACTACTTCACATCGGGGGAGTGGGGTGTACAGTGGTTTCCATGAGGCCATACTGCACCTCAGAGGGCCTTAATTCTTCGATGCTCCTGGGGGCACACAGGATAGGAGATCGTTCACCTCTTTCGCATGATGACTTCTCTCCGTGCCGGAACGGCGGATCCTGGCTTCTGAGGAAACGTAGCCTTAAACGGGCCCCTGGAGAAAGCTCTTCACATTCATAGCCAGGGCAACGTACTGCTCTCTGGGTTGCCTACGTTGAGTGCTCCAGTCGTCAAAGAGCCTTGCAAAAGCAGCGCCGGGCAGACCCTCCCTGCCAGTCGAACGGCCCCCTTGAGTGAAAGAGAACTGCGGTGCCAATAGACACCGTGCTGACGACTGGCTCCAGGAGGAGATTCGGGACAGCACTCTCACAGAAGCGAAAGATAGGCTGTGGGCCCAGCTTGAGGAACAGTACGTTTTGCACACTTAACCCAGCTAGGCGTGAGCCAGAGAACCTTGGTCACTGAGGCCTACTTAAGGTACTGGCATACTTAACCCAGTAGATCCCATGCAGAGGTCCCCGTGCCCGAAAGTGCCTCCACGGAAAAGCCCTGTTCCTCCCGTGTGTTTCCTTGAGGCAATCAGGAACCACTGAGGATAACTACGTGAGCTCAGGGTTGAAACTGGGCGACCCTGGGCAAACCTTATTCCCCTCCGTGGTCGACGAGACCGTTGCGGGTCATAAGCTGCCTGAAGCACAGTCCTCGCGCCCACCTTCTCTTTGCTCTCTGAAGGCCTCACATGAGAAGTCTGAGTTTACTCGTGACGGAAGCAGTCTGAGTGTACTCGTGTGAGGCCTGCTGCTCTCAGTTCCCGGCTGGGAGCTTCAGCAGGAGCACTCTAGAGCTCGCCGACAAAAGAAATGTGAGTCCCCCCCGGGTCTCAAGTAAAAGTCCAGATTTCCCCCGTTAGGAACACCTCGGAGTGCCATAGGAGCGAAGAAGCATGCGTTAAGGGAATGCTTCAACAGGGTAAGGGATTTATTTCACGAGACACAGTGCACTCACTCACGTTGGTTGCAACAATTGTCAAAGGGCACTGTACGCCTTCCAACTCCTCTGTTGTGTTTGAGCCACAGGAAGTAAAGGCATTCGTTTGGTTAAGCTCCATGCACGTGCAACGATAATGGTGAAGCGCTGCCCTGTTCGCTTGAAAGCTCTCGTTTGTAACGGCCTTTCAACGGCCTCAACGTACGCAGTTCTAAACCGCCTTACATTCCGTGCTGGTGTGCCCGCAAGGAGGAATTTGGGCTCTTTTGTGAAACACCAATGTGCGTCACAAATGAAGCCAGGGGGCTCCCCCAGGACGGCTGCGTACGGCAGTCGGTTCCCAGATGTTTACTTCCAGCCGGAGAAAGAAAAAAAGGACAGTTTTCCGAGGGACAATTCTGGATCTTCGGGACCATCCAGAATCACCAAAGCGTAAACTTTGAACGGCCTGGGGAACGCTCTTTCGCATGTCCAGGGACCCCCACGTCAAAATCTTTCTCAGCAGAGGCAGGCACTATGTCACTTGCACTAGATAGCTCGGCAGAACCTTCCGAGAAACATGCTGCGTCATTCAGCTTGAGAGTGGGACGCGGATGGGAGAGTACGCTTTCTCCCCGTTTGGAGGCGCCTTGCGCTTGGCTTCGAAGCTGCCTGAACAGCACTAGCGGCCCGACGTCTCTTCATGGCAGGAATGTCGTTGTGGGCCAAGGCTGCGTGTTCTCCAAAGCGAGAACTCTGCTGGCAATACCTTTCTAGGACCTCCTCCCACGGCACCAGATGTTCAGCTCTGGCCAAACGAAAGGGGACCTCAGGCCTCAAGGTAAGTTCCAGTGTTTCACGTCGGAGGAGTTGGGCGTGCAGTGGTTTGCATGAGGCCATACTGCACCACGGAGTGCCTTAACTCTTCGAGGCTCCTGGGGGCACACAGGATAGGAGCTCGTTCAACAATTTCGCATGATGACTTCTCTCCGTGCCGGAACGGCGGATCCTGGCTCCTGAGGAAACGTAACCTAAACAGGCCCCTGGAGAAAGCTCTTCACAGTCATAGCCAGGGCAACGTACTGCTCTCTGGGTTGACTAGGTTGAGTGCCCCAGTCGTCCAAGAGCCTCACGAAAGAAGCGCTGGGCAGACTCTTTTTGACTGTCGAACGGACTCCTTGACTGAAAGAGAACTGCAGTGTCAATAGGCACCGTGCTGAAGACTGGCTCCAGGAGGAGATTCCGGACAGCACTCCCACAGAAGCGAAAGGTAGGCTGTGGGCCCAGCCTGAGGAACAGTACGTTTTGCAAACTTAAGACAGCTAAGCATGAGCCAGAGAGCCTTGGTCACTGAGGCCTACCTAATGCACTGGCATACTTATCCTGTAGATCGACTGCAGAGGTCCCTGTGCCCAAAAGTGCCTCCGTGGAAGGGCCCTGTTCCTCCCGTGTGTTTCCTTGAGGCAATCAGGAACCACTGAGGATAACTACGTGAGCTCAGGTTTGAAACTGGGCGACCCTGGGCAAACCTTATTCCCCTCCGTGGTCGACGAGACCGTTGCGGGTCATAAGCTGCCTGAAGCACAGTCCTCGCGCCCACCTTCTCTTTGCTGTCTGAAGGCCTCACATAAGAAGTCTGAGTTTACTCGTGACGGAAGCAGTCTGAGTGTACTCGTGTGAGGCCTGCTGCTCTCAGTTCCCGGCTGGGAGCTTCAGCAGGAGCACTCTGGAGCTCGCCGACAAAAGAATTGTGAGCCCCCCACCCCCCCGGCCTCAATTATAAGTCCAGATTTCCCCCGTTAGGAACACCTCGGAGTGCCATAGGAGCGAAGAAACATGCGTTAACGGAATGCTTCAGCAGTGTAAGGGATTCATTTCACGCGACACCGTGCACTCACGTTCGTTGTAACAACGGTCAAAGGGCACTGTATGCCTTCCAACTCCTCTGTTGTGTTTGAGCCACAGGAAGTAAATGCATTCGTTAGAATAAGCTCCATGCACGTGCCACGATGATGGCGAAGCGCTTCCCTGTTGAGAGCTTGAGAGCTCTCGTCTGTACGGCTCTCCAACGGCCTCAAGGTCCGCAGTTCTAAACAGCCTTACATTCCATGCTGCTGTGTCCGCAAGGAGGAATTTGGGCTC